>NC_082691.1:46877239-47177239 GCF_949987515.2 Delphinus delphis
ATGGTGAACATTTTGTATCTCTGTCAACTTAAATTTTCTTGTTGTTATTAAACTAAGATATCAGATAATACTGCTTTCTCTTTTCTTTTTAGAACTTCTCTGATTGTGTTTGAATAAGTCACTTGGAGGTAAGCTAGAAGTAGTGAAATGTTTATAATAGCTGTGTATCTTAATGTTACACTTAGGCAGTATGTATGATCATCTTTTCTACCCACTATACATCTATTAGTACAGGTATAAAGCCGGCATTTAATTGTCAAGGAGACACAAGAGGCGACTGTAGTAATCTGGAGCATCTCGTGGATTTTTCAGGGCTTTTGGGATTCTGGGATGGAGAGAGTGGGGATGGGATCTCTGGCAAGGATGGAGCCAGCCTGCATGTGTATCTGTATCTTGGGTGTAAACCTAGGATACAAAACAGAATGTGGCCTGAACACTGCTAGCTCTAGCTGACCAAATCCTAATGTGAGAGGGATGCAGCCTTTGACTGGGGGCTAAGCTGCTATAGCTGGCTGGATGTTAAGGTCATCTATCTTTCCTGAATACTTGTAAGTAAATTAAATCATTCTCTGTCCCTGTGTGCCTGCCAACCTACTGGAAAATTGCTGTAGATAAGATAATTTATATTTCAGTCTTCGAAGTGGCTTATGCAAGTTTGGGGAATCAAGATTGAATACAGAATTGGATTGGATATTGAATATTGAATTTGTCTGTTTTTCTCTCCATAGAGAGCCCATAGCTCCATTGCACCATGTGTGGCATTTGGGCCCTCTTTGGCAGTGACGACTGCCTTTCTGTTCAGTGTCTGAGTGCTATGAAGATTGCACACAGAGGTCCAGATGCATTTCGTTTTGAGAATGTCAATGGATATACCAACTGCTGCTTTGGATTTCACCGGTTGGCAGTGGTTGACCAGCTGTTTGGAATGCAGCCAATTCGAGTGAAGAAATATCCTTACTTGTGGCTGTGTTACAACGGTGAAATCTATAACCACAAGAAGGTAAACAGAATAAAACCAGAAGCTATCTGGATGTGATTAGCCTCAGAGCTAGTTGGTTATAATAATTTTATTTTGTATAATGCTTTTTGCTTTCAAACACTTTCCATGTTCATTCTCATTTGCTCCAATTATATATAGAGAGACAGGGCACCAATGCACAAAGAGGTGAAATGACTTGGTCACACACACACAAAAAAATGATAAAAAGGATTACAGGGCTTCCCTGGTGGCGCAGTGGTTGGGAGTCCGCCTGCCGATGCGGGGGACACGGGTTCGTGCCCCTGTCCAGGAAGGTCCCACATGCCGCAGAGCGGCTGGGCCCGTGAGCCATGGCTGCTGAGCCTGCGCATCCGGAGCCTGTGCTCTGCGACGGGAGAGGCCACAACAGTGAGGCCCGCGTACCGCAAAAAAAAAAAAGGATTACACTTCAGGTTTTTAACTCTTAGAATCATTGTACTAGGCATTCTGAAAAAATGAATATGGAGCTCATGGATATGGGAGATCCAGTTTCAGTATAGGTGGTCAGAGAAAGCCTCTTGAGGAATTGACACTTCAACTCAGACTTGAATGGACAAGGATTAGCTAGCAGGGCTGGGAAGGGCATTTTCGTGCAGAGGGAATAGCCATGCTTAGAACCCTGAGATGGTCATAAGTGAACAAGGGCCATGTGGGATTGGGGAGGACCAGAGCAAGGAGGACTTGGTAAGGAGGTAGAATATAATTCTAAGAGCAGTGAGATTTGAAGATTTTTAAGGCAGGGATAGAATTTAATAGTTTGTGGGTGATCACATTTGTAGCTTATATTTAATGCTGCCCTTAAGATGTTGCTGTTGCATAATTAATCAGGCAAAGGATAGACAGGTAGCCAGATGCAGTGGAGTGCAAGAAGTAAGACTTTCGGCAGCCCTAAAATTGGAACAGTTTTTTTTTTTTTTTTTTTTTTTTTTGCGGTACGTGGGCCTCTCACTGTTGTGGCCTCTCCCGTTGCGGAGCACAGGCTCCGGATGCGCAGGCTCAGCGGCCATGGCTCACGGGCCCAGCCGCTCTGCGGCATGTGGGATCTTCCCGGACCGGGGCACGAACCTGTGTCCCCTGCATCGGCAGGCGGACTCTCAACCACTGCACCACCAGGGAAGCCCTGGAACAGCTTTTTTATCTGGTGAAAGCATACTCTTAGGATGAGAGTAGGGAAGGTTTGGAAATTCTAACCTGAGGAAGCCAGATTTACTAAGAGCCTTGCAATCTGGAATTGTTTGGCTGGTGTTTCATAAGAAATTTTTTAATTTAAAATTTGCAAGTTATTTTTTTTGTCACTCTCCACCCCAACTTTTAATTTTGAAAATCTCAAATTTACAAAAAAAGAACAGAACATTGAGCATCTGGATGGAATAATTGTTAATGTTTTGCCTTTTTTGCTTTATCTGTCTGTATACACACACATTCAATTTTGGGCTTAATCATTTTAGAGTATACTGCAGATATTATAACACTTTACTCCTAAGTATGTAAGCATTTGTCTGCTAAGAATAAGGGCATTCTTCTACTTAACACCAATACTATTATTATACCTAAGAATCCATAATACCCTCTAATATCCAGTTCATATTAAAATTTCCCAGGTGTTCCACGAATATATTTATAGCTGTTTTTTGGTTTTGAGCCAGATTTCATTCAAGGGTCATATATTTGGTTGTGATTTTTCTCGGTACTTTTTGAGACTTCTTGATATATGCCTATCATTCATGAGTAGGGATTTATATTCTAGTCACCCTCTGGCCATTTTTATCTCTGAATAATAGCTTTAGTCTTTGTTTGTTGTCGGCTTATAGGAACACTCGAGAATAGGCTTCTCATTTGAAGAGTCGTTATAGTTATTCAGCATATTCCTTTCATATATTTAATAAGGGCCTACTATACATCAGACATCAGTTTTATAGGTGCTTGGAGGTGAAATGGAACGGGAAAGGTAAGGGATTTTCAAGCTATTGGGAACAGAGGAGGGGGCAGTTAAAACTTCCTTATAAAGCCAAGTTGGTACCATATATGTGAGAATGCCAAGTTTGTATCATGGCAGTAGTAGCCTGACTTTCACCTTAAATTAGGTAGGAAATGCCATGTTTTACTTGAACAACATAGCTGCTTTTGTGTATTTTGTTAAATATTTTGAAAATATTTCTTTTCTAAATTAGCCAAATATGTTGTGTTTTCAGAAGCAGAGAAGTTCCATTGCTTCTACCAATCATTCAGGTTATCTAGTGTGAGCAGCTAAAATCTGTCTAAAGAGTAGAATTGACATTTCAGGCTTATATAAAGAATGCTGCAACAGAAGCTTCAAAGGTCCCCCTTTTTTGGTGAAAATAGAATTTACTACTAAAATCCAGCCAGCAGTTGGGAGTGGAGGGAGACTGGTCAAGGAGAGGAGGAATACGTGTGAAGGCTGGGCAAAGAGGAGGCCCCCTCCCTGCAGGGGGCATCAGAGGCCTACAGCCAGCAAGTCAAATGGCAGTGTGATTTCTGCGTGATGGCAGAATATGGGGGCTTTAAGCTAAGAGTGGGGGAAGTATACACATGAATCATTAACCAGTAAGTTACCTGTAAGCTTTAGGCCAAAGAGCCATGATGGTGATGTGGTGGTGGAGTATAGATTTGGAAGCTGTTGCTTGCTGAAATCATCGAATGCTTTGGGCTCATTTATCCTGCAGGTACTTAAGCCCAGAAGGGTGAGCAGAAGACCCCTTCCAAACACTGCCTCCTAGTGACAGAGATCATCGCTGACAGTCTCTCAGAGCAAGGAGAGGTGACCAGGAGGTGGCTTTGTAGTTACTGGAAGCGGCCGAAGCCCATTTTTGGACAGTTCCGTGCTTATAGACAAAAGGTTCACAAATCTATAGCGTGAGCATGGTTGTGAAGCATGCTCTTTACAGGTCATACACATATAAACATAGAGACTTACTTTTTGAAATTCAAAAACATGTTTTAAATGTTCAGATGTACCGAGCATTTCAACTTGATTTTGTTTATGTGAACCTCCTATTATCAGCCAAAAATATGAGTAAGTACAAAGAAAGAGGAACATACCAAGAAGTTTTCACCCTCACAGTTTGCCAGTGGTGAGGGAGAGCCACAAAGTTTGGGCCTAACTTAATTGAACCCTCTCTACATGCAGTGGGAATGATGGTCTCTTTGCTGTTCCGCTGGGGGATGTGGATGAATAAAGCTCCAGCATCATTTTATCCATCACTGAGAAGTAGCTTTAATGCCTCTGCAGTGGTGGAAGGACGGGATGCTATAGTCCTCCCCAGGACCAGCAGCTCTGTGTTGGACCATTTGTCTCCACCATTGTGATGGAATCATTTATTTGTCAGGGAATAGTGCCAAATGTGTTTGTCCTTTCGCTTTCTATTTTCATAGGAAGTCTGTGAGGCTGAACTTGAAGAAGCTCAGCTGATACTATATTCCCAAACCAAAATCTCACAGTTGAAGAAGACACAGTTTTAGTGTCCATGACACCTGGCAATCTATTTGCTTGACTTAACATATTTATGTAAATACACGTGTATTACATACACAGTATGTATATAATATACATTTCCATCCCTCCACGCAATACAGAGGTACATTGCGTCTGTATTCTGGTTATAAGAATGCAACTAAAATTTTCACGGGCTTAGCTTTATGTTATAAAGAACTTGTATGATTCTGAGTTCGAACAGGCTATATTTTTATAATGCCGTGATTCTTTTAAATCACTAACGTGCATGAAATTATAAAGCACAAAAATACTGAAGCAACTTTGCAATAAAAAAAAATTAGTGAATGCACAAGGATTCTAACATTTTTGTTTTGCTATTGTTTCCTTAAGCTGCAACACCATTTTGAATTTGAATACCAGACCAAAGTGGATGGTGAGATAATCCTTCATCTTTATGACAAAGGAGGAATTGAGCAAACAGTTTGTATGTTGGATGGGGTATTTGCATTTATTTTACTGGATACTGCCAATAAGAAAGTATTCTTGGGCAGAGATACCTATGGAGTCAGACCTTTGTTTAAAGCCGTGACAGAAGATGGATTTTTGGCCGTGTGTTCAGAAGCTAAAGGTAATGATAGAATTTTACTGTAGATTTTCATTATTGTCCTGATTCTGTGTTTTCTTTTAAATAATATTTATAAATCTAATCCAATGCATATTTACAAATGGGGCAACGCAGATATTTTACAAGTGACTATGAGAGTCATCGACTTTCTGAGCTTTTCTTTATAAAGCCAAGGAGTTGGACTCTCCTTTTAGCACTTAAATTCTGTAAACCTTAGAGGATAAGTCTGTAGTAAAGTCATTTAATTTTTGTTGTGCTGATAGGCTCTGCGTCTGGTCTGATCCCATATGTATTTTCAAGTTTCCCTATGTCACATTGTAATGGTAGGGTTGGCCGGCCCTGCAGTTATTGCACTGTGGTTCTGTGCCATGGCTATCACACAGACTCATTTTAATTCAGCATTTTTTAAACAGCTTTATTGGTGTATAATTTACATGCCATACAATTCTTCCATTTAAAGTGTACAATTCAGTGGTTTTTAGTATGTTCATAGATATCTGCAAACAATGCTTCGGTCAATTTTAGAAATTTTTTATCACCTCAAAAATAAACCCCATAGGGAAATCCCTGGCGGTCCAGTGGTTAGGACTCTGCGCTTTCACTGCTGAGGGCCCCGGTTCGATTCCTGGTCAGGGGAACTGAGATCCCACAAGTCTCGCAATGCAGCCAAAAAAATAAAAATAAACCTTGTACTCTTGAGCTGTCACTCCCCATCACTCCATATCCATCAGCCATTAAACTTCCTGTCCCCAACTACCTCCTCTACCCCCTCTCCCCCCAGTCCCAGCCAACTGCCAATCTGCTTTCAGTCTATGTGGATTTCCCTATTCTGGGCATTCCATATGAACGGAGTCATATCATATGTGGTCTTTTGTTACTGGCTTCTATCACTTGGCATAATGTTTCCGAGGTCTGTCTATGTTGTAACATGTATCAGTATTTACTTTTTATGGCCAAAAGATACTCCATTACATGGATATTTGTAATGGATTACATTACAAATATGGATTACATAAACATTCTGTTTATCCACTGTTAATTCTTTTGTCAGTTGATGGACAATTGGCTCTTATGAATAATGCTTCTCTACATATTTGTGTACAAGTTTTTGTGTTTTCATTTCTCTTCGGTGTATACCTAGGAGTGGACTTGCTGGGTCATGTGGTTTACTCTGTGTTTACAAATAGCATCAAAAAGAATAAAATACTTGAGAATAAATCTAATAAAAGCAGTGCAAAACTGTATGCTGAAAACTATAAAACATTGTTGAAAGAAATGAAAGAAGATCTAAATAAATTGGAAAGCATACAATGATCGTGGATCGAAGACTTAACATTGTTAAGTTGGCACAGACTCCCCCAATGGATCTACAGATTCAGCATGACCTCTGTCAGAATCCCAGGTGACTTCTTTGTAAAAATTGACAAGCTGACTCTGAAATTCATAGGGAATGGCAAAGGACTCACAATAACCAAAACAATCTTGAGAAAGAATAAAGTAGGAGGATTCTCACTTCCTGACTTCAAAACGTACTACAAAATAACGATAATCAGGACAGTGTGGTACTGGCAGGACAGACATATAGACCAGTGGAATAGAACTAAGAGTCCAGAAGTGAATCCATACATCTGCAGTCAACAGATTTTCATCAAGGGTTCCAAGACCATTCAATGGGCGGAGAATAGTCTTTTCAACAAATGGTGCTGGGACAACTGGACACACACATGCAAAAAAATGAAGTTATTAAACCTTTACCTCACACCATACATAAAAATTAAAGTGGGTCAAACTCCTAAATGTAAACACTAAAACTATAAATCTCTTAGAAGAAAATATATGGCTAAATCTTCATGACCTTGGATTTTGCAAAGATTTCTTAGATATGACCCCGAAAGCACAAGCAACAAAAAAATAAATTGGATTTCATCAGAATTAAACATTCTTGTACTTCAAAGGACACCATCAAGAAAGTGAAAAGACAACCCACAGAATGGAATAAAATACTTATAAATCATATTTAGCATTTCTTGACAAAGTTGAGGAAGGCATTCATCTTTTATCTCCTAGCTAGATAGAATGACATCCTAAAATCTGGTCTACCTGCCTGTCTGCCTTTTTGCCTCATTCCTTAAATCACTTACTGTGATCATATGGCAAAGAAGTATATATGTTATTTACCTAAAGTGCTGTTAGGGAAGCCCAGCAAAGAGAACACAAGGGAAAAGCAGACTCCATACTTCCACTGTGTCTCCAAAACCTTGATATGGAATTACGGTCTCACGTCCAATTTACCCTCTGAAATTTCTTGACTTGTGATTTTTTTACATCCTTAACACTGCCCTTTTCTAAACAACATGACCTCATCTAGAATACTGTACTGCAATAGTTTTCCTTTCTCAGTGCTTTTAGAATAGCCTATCAAAAACTCATTTGGTCATGGTGCTCCCTGCTTAAAATCTTGTAACTGCTTCTCCCCCTACGGGAGCTGTGTGGCTAGCTTGAGGTCTGCTAGCTGGTGATAGGATCTGGGGCTTGTCTGCTGTTTGAATTCCACACTACACAGTAGATTCCTGGGTCAACAAACTCAAATTATAAATCATAATAAGTATTCTGTGTAGATAGGCTTACTGTTTATAATAAACCAATGATTTTTCTTTTCTTTTCTTTTTTTTTTTTTTTTTTTTTGCGGTATGCGGGCCTCTCACTGTTGTGGCCTCTCCCATTGCGGAGCACAGGCTCTGGACTCACAGGCTCAGCGGCCATGGCTCACGGGCCCAGCCGCTCCGCGGCATGTGGGATCTTCCCGGACCGGGACACGAACCCGTGTCCCCTGCATCGGCAGGCAGACTCTCAACCACTGCGCCACCAGGGAAGCCCCTGATTTTTCTTTTTTAATCACAGATCATGGTGAAGTCAAGTTGGTTACTTCCTGTGAGAACTTATTGAGGGAATTTAAATTACAATGTTTAACTCACACACAGTATATAATAACTACATAAGGGATAGATGTCTGACTTCTTAATATCTGAGTTTAAAGTACATAATGGTGGATCATTTTGCTTGTTAAAGGACTGGGAACCACAGCTATTTTCTTAAGATACCTCAGTGATGACAAGTGACTACCAGGATATCATAAAATTAAGTTTCAAGTCATTCTCTTTGCTTAATAAATGTATCTTTTCTTGTATTTGTTTGCTTTAGTGAAGAAAATAGATTTTTTAAAATCAGAAATTCCAGCTAGGGAGAAGAAATTGAACACTGAAGATTTTCCTATTGCTTTGAATTACTAGAAACCAGTGTAATTTTGCTGTGCATCTCTGTACTACTGTTACCTTTCTAGTAAGTAGATGGTAGGGTTTTGACTGATTATATTTTTCCAGTTTTGCTTATGTAATGGACACGTATTTGTATTAAAGAGGGAAGATAAATAGGAAGTTAGAGGATACTAACTAATCATGAAAGTTACTGTGAAGTATTATCCTCATTTGAATAAATTTATCTTTTTGAATATGTAGGTCTCATTAACTTGAAGCACTCCATGACTCCTTTTTTAAAAGTGGAGCCTTTTCTCCCAGGACACTATGAAGTTTTGGATTTAAAGCCAAATGGCAAAGTAGCATCGGTGGAAATGGTTAAATATCATAACTGTAGAGATGAGCCTCTGCATGCCCTGTATGACAGCGTGGAGAAACTCTTCCCAGGTAAGAAAGCAGAAGCCCACCCACCTGTTCCCCACCTCTCTCCCCAAAAGGAAAACTGTACTCTCACATCACTGGAATGATGTAAGTTCGAAAATCTGTTTCCTTTTTAATTTGGAGGTGACACATTGCAATTTGGCCAACTTCACTGTTGAGCAAATGCCATCATGATAGAGATAGATGACTGTGTACCCATTTCAGTAAATAATTCAGCCCAGGCTTTTCTGCAGCTATTTAATTTCCTTTATGTGTTAATAGGTTTTGAGATAGAAACTGTGAAGAACAACCTCCGAATGCTTTTTGACAATGCCATTAAGAAACGTTTGATGACGGACAGAAGGATTGGCTGCCTTTTATCAGGTGAAGTCAGTTTAAAAACCTAATTGTATTTAGTGCATATTTAAGTTAAATGATTTATAGCTATCCTGGAGGTTTTGACTATAAAATACTATATGATTTAATCTTTCCTCCATTATAGGATGAAAAAGTTTTCTGTAAGTTGCTTTTAATATTTTAATAATAATGTAGCAAATTGTACATTGTACATTGTAGCAAATAATAATGTAGCAAATAATGTAGCAAAGTGATACTAATTACCAATATTCGTGCCAATAATTATATTGGCACGAATGAGCTAGTAAACATTCTTTAGAATGTTCCATGTCCTCCTAGTCCACCATCTTGATTCGAGTCCTAGAATGTGTGTAGTGGTTTTCAACCAATTCAAATACTGTTACCATTATCATAGATTAAATGTTAGATTTTTCTTATTCAAGTTGATTTTCAATTTATAAAACTTGGGGATTTTAAATGGTAAAACTCTAATCTTGGTGCTTAATAGGAATGTAAATCATATCTGTCCCTCTCTTATGTAAGGCCCATAACCACTACACTTCCTGTCTTGCTCATAGGTGGCTTGGATTCCAGTTTGGTTGCTGCCATCCTGTTGAAGCAGCTAAAAGAGGCCAAAGTACAGTATCCTCTCCAGACATTTGCGATTGGCATGGAAGACAGTCCCGATTTACTAGCTGCTAGAAAGGTAAGACACTGTCTTTGTCTGTTATGTAGTTAAGACAGACTTGTTAGTAATTGATGGTTCTATACTTTGCTGCTGCATTGACTTAGATAATTGTTTTGAATTAAATATATTAAAATGGAATGAAATGCCTGTTGAATATCAACTATGTTGTACACTGTATTCTGGGCACTTTTTTTTTTTGCGGTACGCAGGCCTCACTGTTGTGGCCTCTCCTGTTGCGGAGCACAGGCTCCGGACGCGCAGGCTCAGCGGCCATGGCTCACGGGCCCAGCCGCTCCGCGGCATGTGGGATCTTCCCGGACCAGGGCACGAACCCATGTCCCTGGCATCGGCAGGTGGACTCTCAACCACTGCGCCAACAGGGAAGCCCCTCTGGGCACTTTTATCTATCACGACCCATGCAGTCCTCACAAAGACCCTATGATAATTCCGCCCTTTTGAGAGTTAGGGCATGGTATAGTGGTTCAGGCTGCAGGCGTTAGAGCCTGACTGCTGGTTTCAAATCGTACTTCTACCACACAATTCCTCACTTACGCAATGGAAGTAATAGTATCTACCATGGGATAGTTTTGAGGTGAAAATTACATAATACTTAATATCAGTGTGTAGGATAGAACCTAGCGTGTATGAGTACTTAGAGAATGTTAGATGTTCTTTTTACTTTTCTTTTTTTTTCTTTTATAAAGTACTGTGTTTAGGGCTGTGGGCAGAGGGGACCTTGTACACATTCAGTGTGCGGGAGACCTCGTTCCCACTTTGGAGAAACTTGCATAGAATGGCTGAGAAGGAGCAAGCAGGTGGTCCCAAAGCAAGCTGACCAATGCTAAATGAATCCACAATAGCCAAAGGAAACAGAATGAGGGGAGGGGCCATTTAATTTAGGAATAACATCCTGGATGTAAAATTAGGCATTGCAGGAGGGCCAAAAGGAGGTAAAATCAGTGTGAGGGGGAGTGGGGGGCATGCTTGTTAGGGTGAAGTCTTGGCGTGGGAAGAGTGGCTGGGAGCTCTACCTCTCGGTGGTCAGTGGAGGGCAGACACCGGGGGAGGCAAGGGAGCCTGACTAGGTGGGGCTCGTATGCAGTGGCCTAGAGAATCATTTCCCCTTATTGTGGTGGCCTACGGAATCATTTCCGCTTAGTTTGTCTTGTTTGTTTAACACCCTTGTTAATTCATAATGTGTTGTGAACTACAGTCCCGCTTCATTTTCAAGAGTAGTCCTTTAAAACACAAGCCTGTGGGTATTTCTTGTATAATCAGGTGGCAAATCATATTGGCAGCGAACACCATGAAGTCCTCTTTAACTCTGAGGAAGGCATTCAGGTCCTGGATGAAGTCATATTTTCCTTGGAAACTTACGATATTACAACAGTCCGTGCTTCAGTAGGTAAGGTATTTTATGATCCCAAAAAGATTTTTACTACTGAAAAGGTGTAAGGAGTAAACAGTCCTGTTTCAAGCAGTTGTTTAAAAAACAGTACTCAAGAATGAACAGAGGTAAAATTCCTGTGTCAGCAATTGCTGAAGACAAGGCCATTTAAGAATTCCTGAAATCTCTTTTGGAGAGGAACAATAAATACATAGTTAAACTTCCACATACATGGTATCACTATTTATATTTCTTCAAAAAGTAGATACATATTTTTTGCACCACCTTCCCCCCAGTTTCTCTGTATAAAAGTTTCTTGGGCTGTATAGGGAAATAGGTCTACGTTGTAACTAATTTCTGTAAGGAATGCTCGTTTTAGATATATTTTGGTAAATATTCCATCATACGACTTATCAATCAATAACATATTGCGCAGCAAGAAATACGAGTTTTACCCTGTGGATACACACTGAGATTAGAAGCATACTCCCCATCAGACTGATCTAATTTTGCTGAGCCTCTAATATGCTACTGGCTTAGATATGCCTCTCTTAAGGGATGCAGAATCTGACACGACTCCATTGCAAAGTTTACGGTCTGCATCCTCATGCTCTAACTTTGCAATAATAGTACAGAGGTGCTGTCTCTCCCAAGGAAGCAAAAATTAGTTCTTGAAGGGCAAAAAAATATTAGGTATTACAGTGGTTTCTGGCCTTCCAAAGGGCCACGGTACATCAGCAGAAATACGGTATTTCTGGTACTGATATTTCGTTGGTGAAGGAGATTAGGGAAAAACGTCTAAAAAGTATCCCTAGGGAGGTGATAGTGAAAAAACAGTTAAGAACAGATAGTGCTTTACAGGGATGTGGAGCAGGGACCAACCGCGGGCCTCTCACTGTTGTGGCCTCTCCCGTTGCGGAGCACAGGCTCCAGACGCGCAGGCTCAGCGGCCATGGCTCACGGGTCCAGCCGCTCCACGGCATGTGGGATCTTCCCGGACTGGGGCACGAACCCGTGTCCCCTGCATCGGCAGGCAGACTCTCAACCACTGCGCCACCAGGGAAGCCCCAACCAGCACCTTTTAATGATGCAATATTCTTAACTGTATTTGACATATGCTGAATGGGGCGTAGGTATCAGAAAAAAAGCCCCGAATAAAAATTAAGCTACCAGAGCCCTACCTTTTAATTTTTTTATAGTGATACTGGTGTGAAAGTTATCACATCTAAGATATTTGAGTCATTGTTCAGCAAAATTTTTTAGCATTTTTAACATTGTTTAGCAAAATCTTCAGATAGACATTCTTGGTCTGAAAGCAGTAACATTTTAAAACCTATATATAAAATTGTGGAAGGGTTTTGGGGTGTTTCATCACAACAGTACGACTTTTGGATTACATACATAAAAAGATAGGTACCATATAAAGATATTGTAGATATAAGGTCATTCTTTTGCAAACTACTTTATATTAACAGAGAGTCTAGTGTGATAGCAAAGCTTGCAGTCATTTCCAGAAATCAAATAAAAGGCATTTTTGGTAGAGGGTTATGTGGACATTAACCATAATTTCTGTCTCTTTTTTAAGGTATGTACTTAATTTCAAAGTACATTCGGAAGAACACGGATAGCGTAGTGATCTTCTCTGGAGAAGGTTCAGATGAACTTACACAGGGTTACATATATTTTCACAAGGTAAGCATTCTCAAATGGAGGGATATTGATCCTAGGGGAAGAAAAGTATGAATTATTATTTACCTATTTTCTATCTTCTTTTTTGGTATAACAGTAACACTTTGAATGTCTTGTGAGGCATATCAGGAAATCTGATAGTGTGTGTATTTGGGGGGGGGGGAGAAAGAAGTCTTAATAATGTCAGATAATATCTTTTTTTGAACTCGTTAAGCCTAAGAATCATGTTTCTGCTCTTAGTCTCCTATGGTCTTACGGCTGTCGTACAGCATGTCATTTTATTTGTTCTAGCAGTAGCAGTCTTGGTGTGAGGGAAGGTACGTTTTATCAAGCATTTACTCCCTTCCCTAAGCTCTGTCGGGCTTTTTGTCTTACCCACCTTTAGAATTGGAGTTATGTGTACGAGTAAGATATAAAAACTGTTTCATGTACCAGAAGCAAAGCTTGTGGGTGTATTTGTAACTTCAGCTCTGTTTGCAAACTAGGCTCCTTCCCCTGAGAAGGCCGAGGAGGAGAGTGAGCGGCTTCTGAAGGAACTGTATTTGTTTGATGTTCTCCGAGCAGATCGAACTACTGCTGCCCATGGGTAAACGTGGTATTTTAGGAAGCGATTGTAAAAATAACCTCAAAAAACAAAAGGCTCAGTGGTCGATTTCTTTCTTTCCAGTTAGTATATGTTGCAAAGTATGCCTTCTATAGAGAAAATGAAGCTTGTCTGTTGGTGCAAAGGGATTAGGCTGAATCAGAGTGCTGTTGTCATGGTGAGAGGACATGGATAGGCGGTTTGAGATGGAGTTCCCATCTTGAAAGCACAACATCTTGCCCACTTCTGGGCAACTGAGATGGAAGGCACTTGCAGCTTTTTTTTTTTTAGTTTTTTTTAAGAGAAGTAAAGATTATACACCTTCATGTTGTGAGCGTTGAGCGCCTGCCATGCCAGTTTGATGCTGTGGGGACCATGTGTGGGGAGAAGGAAGCGAAGATGCAAGAGATTTGATTAGCTTAAATTTGGCTAAAGTTTTCACTTTTTAAAGCTGGTCATGTTGGAGAATTGAAGACTCTTACTGTACGTGATAAACAACCAGTATCAACTCTTTTAGTTGCTTCTACCAAATCACACTTAGATTAGAAAATAATATGAGGTTGGGGCATGAACTGAATTCAAACATTTTTACTACTAACTGATGAGTAACTTACATTCAGTATAAACCAGCGTTCCACAGTGTTTCATCCAAGGTCACATCATCTGTTTCTTGAATCCTGGGGACTCTGGTTAGGACAAGCAGATAGGGTAATAACCGCAGATTAGCATTACCATTTTTAATAGGATGAGAGATGGTCTCACCTAGAAAAAACCGTGAGTCAGGAAAGTCCAGGCAAAGTACGTTCTTAATGATCAGGTCACTCATTCTTTTTCTGATTTTTGAGCTATTTAATAGTTTACAGAAGGGAAAGTAAAAGTAATTATTCTCCAGTAGTTTGTTTCATTCCCTAGATGATGTAACATGTACTCTGAATGAAGGTTTTTGTATTCATGCATTAGCGTAGGGCAGTTACTTAGAATTATAAAAATGACTTTATAATGTTAAGATTACTTAGAGGCTAAGTGAATTCCTAGGAAACTAAGTCTGAATCTAAACAGACTGGCACTAAATATCCATTTTGATTTAGATTTTCTTCTTTTCCTTTTTAAGCCTTGAACTGAGAGTCCCCTTCCTGGATCATCGATTTTCTTCCTATTACATGTCTCTGCCACCAAATATGAAAACCCCCAAGGTGGGTGAATCAAGATAAAAACTGTCAAAAAACCACTGATACTGGTTATATTTAGAACTTTCACTGACACTCCTTTTGTTTTCATGTCAGAACGGGATAGAAAAACATCTTCTGAGAGAGACCTTTGAGGACTCCAATCTGATACCTAAAGAGATTCTCTGGCGACCAAAAGAAGCCTTCAGTGATGGAATAACCTCAGTTAAGAATTCGTGGTTTAGGATTTTACAGGAATACATTGACCATCAGGTATCATGTCTTTAAAAGTATTTTCTGGAATAGGATAATTTGGGTGCAGAGGAGTAATCACGGTTCATTTTATATTTAATTTAAATGTTTGTGTCTGCAGGAGAGATGCCCTGTAAACAATACTTCTTTTGAAGAATTCTGTAAGAATAAAGTGGCATCTAGAATAGAGAGAGGAGACTTACCAGTCATCACTGACTTTTTTTTTTAATTTATTTTATTTATTTTTGGCTGCGTTGGGTCTTCATTGCTGAGAATGGGCTTTCTTTTTAGTTGCAGTGAGCGGGGGCTATTCTTCGTTGTGGTGCGCGGGCTTCTCATTGCGGTGGCTTCTCGTTGCAGGGCACGGGCTCTAGGCGTGCAGGCTTCAGTTGTAGCACGTGGGCTCAGTAGTTGTGGGACATGGGCTCTAGAGTGTGGGCTCAGTAGTAGTGGCGCACTGGCCTAGTTGCTCCGCGGTATGTGGGATCTTCCCGGACCAGGGCTTGAACCCCTGTCCCCTGCATTGGCAGGTGGATTCTTAACCACTGCGCCACCAGGGAAGCCCCCTGGCTTTCATCTTACACATTTTTGGGCACCTGTTGGGTGCCAGACGTTATTAGGCACAAATGAATCAAACACTTAGAGCCACCACTTAGAAGAAGTATGCATGTGAATGTTCCTTAAAGGTCACTGCAGCTATGTATATTAGGGTGTTTTAGCATTTTCTAAGTGATCCAAAGAGTCTCTCACACAATATACATTCATGCCTTTTCTCTTTTTGTTTTCTGTTTTTGTGAAGCCAGATTAAATACAAGTATTTCCATGCCGGTTAAAAAACCATTTCGCTTCTATCTTGTTATTCTTGCAGGTTGATGATGCGGTGATGGCAAGCGCAGCCCAAAAATTTGCCGTCAATACTCCCAAAACGAAAGAAGCCTATTACTACCGTCAGATCTTTGAACGCCACTACCCGGGCCGCGCTGACTGGCTGCCTCATTACTGGATGCCCAGGTGGACTAGCGCCACGGACCCTTCCGCCCGCACTCTGACCCATTACAAGGCCACTGCCAAAGCTTAGGTATTCCCTGAGCCGTGGAGTGAAAGCAAACATTTCTTCTCATTGTGAAGGGTAGGGGGCTTGGGGGCAGGAAGGGTCAACGGCCCAGGCTTGCTTGGGTGTGAAAAAATAAAAGTCTTAAATCTGAAACATTGCTCTAGTCATTTATATTCATACAGCCCCCTCATCAGAGGTAGCTAGAAACTGAACAGCTTTCACTGTATCACAATAAGAGAGTGAGCTAGGAAAGGGGAAGCAGTCTGATGTTTGGGAAGCCTCACACGCCCTTTCCTGGCAGAGCTACTGGAGAGGACTTTGGGGTCTCAGGCCAGCGGGGCCTCCTTCCAGGCCTTGCCTCATCTGCGTGTGGTCCTCCTCTGACCTCCTCCCTTAGTTCTTTCTGCATTCCTAACAGCTGGCTAGTTACACTCTGGAGAGGTCAGTCCTTTGTAAGACTTTGACAGCTCTATTTTGTAAGATATGTTGACTGAAAACTGCACAGCCTAAAAGTTGAGAATTAAGTCATCAGAAAATCTGCCAAATAAAACTTACTTAAGCCCAGAAGACAGCCTCTCAGATTGTTCTGAGGGACTGGTCCGCAGAGGTAAGGGAGGAGCCGGGATATATAGTTTTTGCAACAAAGACCAGGTAGTCCAGAACATCAAAAGATTACTGTTAAAACCAAACATCTCAGGTTAATGAATTTAGTGCATTTCTCTGTATAGGAAGAGGCAAGAGTCTGGGCTAACTGAAATCATTCCTTTGATATGCATCTTAACTGTCTAGGGCCAGTATCCTACTTTTCTCCATCCTGAATCCCCTCAGGGTGCACAGTGGCAGGTGGCTGATGGCTTGATGGCTGCAATATCCTTTGCTTACTGATATGGCGGACAACATTTTTCATCCAGGGATAGTAATTTATATTTTTTTCTGTTGAGCCAATGTCTCTTCTGGAACTATCGTTGTAAAGCACGAGTCAGCAAACTTTTTCAGGGCTAGACAGTAAATATTTTCGGCTTTGCAGACCTCTCTTGGAACTGTTCAGCTCTGCCATTATGCTGCAAAAGCAGCCACAGACAGTATGGAAACTAATGGGCAAGGCCATATGCAAACATATGGGCATGGCTGTGTTGTATTAAAACGTTATAAAAACAGGCAGTGGGCTGGATTTGGCCCATTGGCCATACTTTGCCAAGCCCTGTTCTAGAGCCAGGCATTTCTGATAAAAGGAAAAAGCATTCCAAAACTAGTTGGAAGAAGAGAAGATATAACAAGGAAACATTCAATGAACAGGTAGAATTTCATTTGACTGCTCATTGGTTATTTAGGGACAGGATTTTGAAATATATTTTAAAGATGAATTTAGTTATTACAAATTTTTGAAGAGGAAACTGCTGATGCACAGGTAAATAAAAGACTGCTTCATGGGAAGAGTGAGTAGCCCAGGAATTTCGCTGGTAAGTTGGAAGTTGGGGACTGTTTAAGCCTACCTGTTGGCCTTCACTTATTTTTAAAAAGTCTAAACATTCTCTGACATAAATCGTGCCAATGTTATCTTAGGTCAGTCTCCCAAAGCAATAGAAATAAAAGCAAAAGTAAACAAATGGGACCTAATCAAATGCGCAGACTTTTGTACAGCAAAGGAAACCATAAAACAGACAACCTACAGAATGGGAGAAAATATTTGCAAATGATGTGACGGACAAGGGTTTAATTTCCAAAATAAGCAGCTCATACAACTCAGCAACAACAAAAAAACCCAACTGAATAATGGGCAGAAGACCTAAATAGACATTTCTCCAAACAAGACATAGAGATGGCCAACAGGCACATGGAAAGGTGCTCAACGTCGTCGCTGGTTATTAGAGAAATGCAAATAAAAACTACAATAAGGGACCACCTCACACTGGTCAGAATGGTCATCATTAAAAAGTCTACAAACAAATTCTGGAGAGGGTGTGGAGAGTAGGGAACCCCCCTACACTGTTGGTGGGAATGTAAATTGGTGCAGCCACTATGTAGAACAGTATGGAGGGTCCTTGAAAAACTAAAAGTAGAACTACCATATGACCCAGCAATCCACTCCTGGGCATAAACCCAGACAAAACTAATTTGAAAAGGTACATGCACCCCAATGTTCAAAGCAGCACTATTCACAATAGCCAAGACGTGAAAACAACCTAAATGTCCATCAACAGAGGAATGGATAAAGAAGATGTGGTACTTATATGCAATGGAATATTAGTCATAGAAAAAGAATGAAATAATGCCATTTCCAGCAACATGGATGGACCTGGAGATTATACTAAATGAAATCAGAAAGACAAATACCATATGATACAAGTTACATGTGGAATCTAAAATATGACACAAATGAACTTATCTACAAAACAGAAACAGACTCACAGACATAGAGAACAGACTTGTGGTTTCCAAGGGGGAGGGAGGTAGGAGGTAGGGGAGGGATGCACTGGGAGTTTGGGATTAGCAGATGCAAACTATTTGTATAGAATGGATAAACAAGGGAATTATCTTCAATATCCTGTGATAAACCAGAATGAAAAAGGATATGAAGAATAATGTATTAATATGTCTAACTGAATCACTTTGCTGTACAGCAGAAATTAACACAATATTGTAAATACTTGAATAAAATAAATTTTTTAAAGTCTCTAGAAAGCTGAGGAAATGTCATTAATTAATATTGGGTGACTGTTAATGATAATCTTGTATTTGTAAGTGCTTGAATTGCTTAAACCCGACATGATTTGATGCCAGGCATGTCCATTCATGGTGCAGCCTCACCCGGCCAAGCTAAGTGACACTAGAAATGCTTGGGAGACTTAGCTGATAGTGATTACCCAGGGTGCACTGCAAGATTAAGGTATGCCGTAAACCACAAACTACCAGTTTTTGAGGGTATGAGCTTGGGCTTCAGATTTTTAACTTTAGTGACTCTGTGATCTGGTGTGGTTTTAGATACCACCCAAAAGTTTGACAGTAGAGATACTCAGTCCTGCAGGTCAACCATGACTGCAGCAACTCGCTAGATGACAAACTGCCTGTGAGACCTACATAATGTGCTAGGCACATGGTCTAAAGCGAGCCTTTTCTTCTGCAACTAAAGTAGCTGAAGAAACTGTAGCCACTGGGACATGTGCACATGACTTAGCAGCTACATACAGGCCAAGCCTGCTTTCCTGGACTTTTCTGATATTGATGACTCAGTGCTAAGGAGGCACGTGGTTTCTAATCCACACAGCACTGTTACCAGCAGATAATCCAATCCCTTCAGCAGAAACTAAAAGATTCTTAGCTGATCTTGTCCTGCCTTTTCAACCTCATTCGCACACCTTAGTGGATGATGTGCCCTTTTAGAGTTGTTTGTTTGTCTGTTTTTCTTAATGAAATAATGTTATTTGCAGCAACATGGATGGACCTAGAGATGATCATACTGAGTGAAGTAAGTCAAACAGAAAGATAAACACTGTGTGATGTCACTTATATGTGGAATCTTTAAAATAATACAAATGAACTTATTTACGAAACAGAAAGACTCACAGACATAGAAAACAGACTTAGGGTTACCAAAGGAAAAAGGGGGAGGGGAAGGGATAAATTAGGTATTAACAGATATACACCACTATATAGAAAATAAATAACAGTGATTTACTGTATAGCACAGGGAACTATATTCAATATCTTGTAATAACCTATAATGGAAAAGAATCTGAAACATATGTATATGAGAATGTACATATATATATATATAATTGAATCACTTTGCTGTACACCTGACACTAATATTGTAAATCAACCATGCTTCAATTTAAAAGATTTTTTTCACCTTAATACTGTAGAAAACTTACTTTATAGTTTTGATAGCAAGATGTATTTCCATTAAAAAAAATGAAATATTAGAAACACCTCAATCCTACTGCTGTTTTCAATAGTTTTAACATTTTCTTGCAGATCTTTAGCTGTAAAAGCACAGCTGTACCTATGCAAGAATATGATCTTAGTTAAATAAGGCCTCAAAGCTTCTTAAATCCTCTACAAGGAAAATAGAAAAAGGAACTAACCTTGGGCCTGCTGGTGTCAGACCATTGTGTGAACACCTTGTCGAAGCCTCAGAGCCTTCTCCTCGATACCTCCTGCCTTGGGGTTGCCTTAGTTTGGTCTTGAGTCTGAGATAACAGATTCCTGGAGTGGGTCCCCATGGGGGGGGGGAAAGCTGGCCACAGGGAGGCAGTTCCATATGGCTCTAAGCCTGTGCAGTGGATAAATCACAACATCAAGCACGTACCTACCAACTGTTGTAGTACTTTATTGCATTAGCTCATTTAGTGAGTTAACCCTCATTCTGAGGAAGCGTGGCAGATTTTATTTTCTAAAAGTGGCCACAGCAGTATTTCTGGTCTCACAGACTGCCAGAGACTTGCTGTGCCCTTGAAGAAGCAGTGTGCTTCCCCTCTTCTTGAGCCTGGGAAGAATTTTATGATTGCCTTGACTGGTAGAATCTACTAGAAAGTGACCTCTGAGGATAGGTCACAAAAGGTGAATCGGCCTCTGCTTTCTCTCTCTCGATGTGTGTCATAAGGAAGCCCGGGCCACGCGGAGAGGCCATGTGTAAGAGGGCTGACAGCCCCAGCCATGGTCTCGGTCAATGTCAATCACCAGGAGTGGGGTGAGTGAACCCCCAGATGATTCCAGCTCCTAGTCTGAGCCTTCCAGCTGAGGCCCCCTTCATGGGGAGCAGAGATAAGCCATCCCTGCTGTGCTCCATCCAAATTCCTGACTCATCAATCCATGAGCCTAATAAATGGTTGTTGGACACCATTACATTTTGAGATGGTTTCTTACACAGTCATAGTAGCTGGCACAGGTAAGCACTATTACGTCTATTTTACACAGGTTAAGTCACTTGCCCAAATCATTCAGCTAATTACTAAGTGGTGGAGCCCCAAGTTAGCCAGACAGATTGGCTCTAGAGTCTTTGTGGTGTTCTTTCCAGACTATCTTCCCAATACCAGCATGAAAGTACAGCCCGGGTCTCAGCTGTGAATTAGGAACTGGGGGAAAGGGGCTTCTCTAGAGTTGAGTTGGGAGCAGAAGCAGGGAGAGATGGGTTACCTCCCAGGCGAGCCAGTGACGCTAATCATTTTCTGTAAAGGACTAGGTTAGATGATGAGAAAACAATCCCAAATTTTCAGTGCATTACCACAACAAAAGTCATTTCTTGCTCAAACTGTATGTTCATCTGGGTCTCTGGGGGGGCTCTGCTCATTGTTGAGGGGGTTATAATCACTCTGGGACTCAGCTGATGGAGACACAATCTTGACACATACTTCCAAGACCAGCAAGGCAGGGGACAAAGACAGTGGTGACTCATGTACCGTGACTTAGAGCTTCCACCTGCAGAGATACATCACTTTTCCAAACATTTTATGGGCCAAAGCAAGTCACTTGACCACTCCTAACTTCAAGGTTGCATGTACCAGAAAGGGAAATGAAATATGTATTTGGAGAACAGTACTAATGACTCCCCAAATCCACCCTTCAGTCACCAAATAGTTCACTATCTTTCATACACACAAAATACAATCATCAAGAGTGATTTTCAAGAGTGACAACCCAAGAATTCCATCTTGTCATGGCCATATGCCCAGAGTTGAGGATTTCTGGGTGATGGGCTGATGTACAAGGCGGCTCCTCTTCATAAACTTATAAGAAAATTTACATGCTCCCTACCTGTTCAATATACAATAGAAGAGGAATAAAATAACAACAACAAAACATATACTCCTCTTTGAAAAGGAAAGGACGGGAGGCATACAGCAAACCCTGGTGGGTAGCAATTCTGACACCCTGCTCACCAGTCATTTTGAGGGCCCTCCCCCAGAGGCTCCAGCAGAAAACTGCCCCTCAAGGATCAGCAGCAGGTAAGACATCACTGTGTGGCCAGGAGGAGGCAGGAGTGAGAGAGCTGGTGGAAGTGGGGAACGCTTTCACGGGGGAAGGCTGATTTCTAGCAATAAAGTTAAGCTAACTCATGCTGTCCTAATTTTGGTTACCCAGAACCAAAGGTCACCCTTCCTGAATGCTTAAGACTGCTCTCCAAGCTATAATCCTGTGAGGTGTATACTATTGAGCTCATCAACATTCTATAGATGCGGAGTGTGGGGGAGAGGTGCTAGGCTACATGCCCCAGTTCACATAGCTAATAAGTAATCAGAGTGGGGTATTTGATCCCAGGTTTAAGAATTTTAGGGGCTTTGAACTTAACCCCTGCTCTGTGTTACCTTTCAAAGGATTAGGGTAGAGAAAATAATTATGTGCATGGAAAAAATATAATTCCGAGATTCTTCTCTAATTCTCTCTTTTAAATGGGATTATATACTCCATTTAATGGATAGTTCAGAAGTTATTTAACATACCTACTAATTTAAGCATAAGAGAATTTCTTTTAAAAAAAATTTTCAAAAAATTTGTCATGAACACAAAGAAGCACACATTATTTAGTTCAATTTAGATTTTATGTGATCTAGATCTTATGTGAATTCTTACCTGATCTCAGGCCCTAGCTAGCCAGTAGACGGATGCCAAAAATTAATTTATAGTCCTCTTTGCAACTTGGAGGATTTTCAGTAATGCTAGGAAGAAAGCCATACTCAAATTATTAGTGTATTTTAGAAATTGGTTGTTGCAGTATAAAATATTTGATTTCTGAGGGCTAATATAATACCTAAGACCACAAGGTGACAGCCAAGACACATGATTTTCTCTTCAGACATTTTATGATTTTTCTCAAATGTGGTAATGCAGACAAACTTTTATGCCAATTTGGAGAAATGACACATTCATTTCACGGAATAAATCCAAGCACAGAAGCTCCACAGTTTGCGATAGGTAATAAGCAAACAGTTTTAACTTGCTAACAGCATATGGTTCTTGTTCAGGCCAGTATGAGCTATATATGTATTTTTTCCTGAACCTTCTATCTTCCTCCTCTGTGATCTGTATTCCTAAATGCACCTGTACAGAGTGTGTTCTTAAAAGGTTAAGATCTCTCATACTCAAAGGTAGGAAGGAATGTGGACAACCCCAATCTGATTTTATTTGCCTTTTGAGCAATAAAATCTACACAAACTGTCAGTTATATGATCACCCACTCTAGCGAGCCCTGCCTCATCTCAGTGTATTCTAATCCAGCTAAAAGACTTTTTACCCATAACACGAGCTAACCTGTACTGGTGACTCACTGAGAGTCTAACCCTGATCTAAAACCCATGCTAGGTCTCTATAACAACCCTGAGAAGTACCCACTATTTTTTTTTTTTTTTTTTTTTTTTTTTTTTTTGCGGTACGCGGGCCTCTCACTGTTGTGGCCTCTCCCGTTGCGGAGCACAGGCTCCAGACGCGCAGGCCCAGCGGCCATGGCTCACGGGCCCAGCCGCTCCGTGGCATGTGGGATCTTCCCGGACCGGGGCACGAACCCGTGTCCCCTGCATCGGCAGGCGGACTCTCAACCACTGCACCACCAGGGAAGCCCCTGCATGTGTGTTTTTGGTGGGGGGTGGGAGGGTTGATTTTTCCATCCCCATCTCCTACGTCTGTACTGTTTAGGTTTTATCACTGGAAATGCTGGTAAAGAGCTGCTTGACTGTGTGTGTTGGCAGGGGTCAGGGGAGGTGGGCATCATCTTAGGCAAGACGCCCATCAGAAGAGGGAATAGAGTAGTCCTGCAATCTCTGCTCCCTCCTTTCTCAAGAGCAGGCATTGGAGACCTATTCTAGCCAAGAGCGACAGCTACACATCATCGGCCTAGAGATGAGAAGACTAATGGGATCATGGGTCTGAAATGCAGAGCTGACCAACCTTCCTCCCTGCCTCCATGGCCCCCAAAGTGGCACATGTCACCTAAAGCAGGATGCAAGGTGGTCTATTTGGTACAAGAAAAATAGAATTTCTATTTTAAATTTTCCCTTTAAAATTTCTGTTTCTGTACACCATTTTAAAAATGTACAACATGTTAGTACATTAATAATTAAATATATACATACAGCATGCTCTAAATTTTGTTTTACAGATGGTGTGGACATTCAAAAATCTGAAGGCCATGGTCCTAGTAGATAAAGTTCAAACTCCCTTTGCACAGCATACAAGAAGTCCTGGCATGATTTGGCCGCACCCATGCTTCACCTTTCCCGCTCAAGCAACTGTAAACTGTGTATAGTTCCAGAACACATCAGGACGTGAGAAAAGCAGAGGATAGGACGGTGGGAAAAGCTAAGCAAAGATGAAGTTCTGCTAACGTCCATTCTTAGTTTGTTCCTGTGGGGATAGTAAAAGGCTTTACAAAATTATCCTACCTTTAGGCATGGGGCCAGGTTTTTGCCTGCCTGTATCAGTCAGCCCTTGCCCAGGGACGCCCTTGGAGGAAGGCAAAACCTTTCAGGCACTTCCAGGCTAGGGAATACTCACCAGCTGAGGGCAATTCTCTGGAGAAGGCTGCCTTGTGAGCTGTAGTGGAGAGCTTTCACAGCAGCTGGGGAATTCAGTGAGCCAATCTGGTTAAGGGAGGGGATGGGGTGAATAAAGTACCCAACAACACTACTACATTTTGCCACATTGATATCTACAAATCTGTAAGTATCTTTACAGAAATGATAATTGTGTGAGAAAAGTACCATTTTATTCTCCATCAACACACTAATTGTAAACTTGATAACTTGTAGCCTTGAGGCTTTTTTTCTTTTCCTTTAAACATGGTTCTATTTTGGTTAGCTAGTCTTTTTAAAACCTGGCTTTTCTTCCCTAAATACTTTAGTCTCTAAGTTTTCCTTTGTACCTGGCTAATTTCTTTTCACAGTTAAGACTTACCTCAGGTGCCAATTTTTCTGGGAAGCCTTCCCCGATCCTTCTAAAGCTGGGATGTTCTGCTACGTAGTTCTCATAAAACTTCATATATTCCTATAGCATTATGTTATGGTAATGTTGTAGGATTATCCCACAATGTGTCAGAATCACTCAGGGCTTGGTCAGGAAAACAGAAGCCACTCCATGTTTTCTGGGCATACAGGGTTTGCTACAGGAATTAGGGGCTTACTTGACTGTAGGAAGAGCTGAGGGAGTAATGAAGTATGGGAAGCCGCTGCAGAGGGTAAGGAAGGAGGCTGACACTGAAGAAGATCTGGCCCAAAGTAACAACTCACCAGGAAGCTGCTGCGACTCTTAAGGATCTTGGAGAAGCACTCTCACAGCCTCAGGGCGCAGCAGCCACACGGGTGGTCCCCAAGAGCTCCCCAGGGAGCTGCTGTGCATCTCTCATCTGCTCATGAGTCCGGCTGCAGCTGCCAGTGGAGATTACAGCTTCTCTTCCTCTTCCGCCTTCCAAATCTCCAGCAACTTCCTCTTATAGGCAGCTCCACAGGGAAGGGAATTCTGAGAGGAGACCTTAAAGGGGATGGTGGTAGTGCTGAGTTAACAACAGATCATGCAGTGCAGTAGCCCATGATAGATTATGAGCTTCTCCCCAGCTGGAGAACGTAACTTATTCATTTCTATCTTCTTGGTGCCTGGAAGTTCCTGGAAATTAGAGGTACCCATTAAATGTTCATTAAACGATTGAATAAGTGAATGCAGAGAGGACAACAGCTCCCTGAAATCAGATGATTTTGGCTGTATTCTAAATGATGCTATGAGAGATCAATGTTCGATCTCCAAAGAACCTTATATTTCATAACACAAGGTAGCGATAATTAGTTAATTCAGGCTATCTTTCCCATGCTGACCAAAATCGCCAAATTTCTGAAATCTAAAATCCTAGATAGGAAGGCGCCTTTGCAATTCAGTGCACTGAAACTGGTAAGGAATGTTAGGTCAGGGAGCCATTCTCCACCATTTTGCCTCTCTGACTTTCTTGAGCTCCTTCCAGTTCCTGAGAACCATGTTCATGTTTAGAAAAATGCCACTAGGTGGCACTCTTGCTTCTTTGCCGTAGTAGGTCGTTGCCTTTTCTAGACAAGGGAATTGAGTGTAACTGAGAAAGAAATGTTACTTTTCAAAAGCAACTAAACTGTTCCTCAAATTATAACTACAAAATTGACGTTAGCTGACATAAAATACATACCTCTTCAAACAAGAACCAAAACAAACATAAAAATCAAAGAGCCTAACATCCTCATCTATAATGTTTTCACCATTTCAGAATTACAAGTGGCACTAGAATCTTGTTCTGTTAAGTGTTCCCAGGGGTTCGTCTCCCCATTTACACTATCCCTGCTTCCCATGCAAGGTGGGATGATTCAGAAACTTACTGTCTTAATTCCAAAGTCTATGGTGCAGACGGGGCAGAGAGGGTGGGGAAACCCTTTTTTTTTTTTAACATAGCAGGTTAGTATGCACTTAAATTAGTTCAAATTATGGCTAGGAAACAGCTGATCATGATAAATAGAGGTAAAGTTGCTATAGTACATGTAGAAATCTTTTCCTTTAAAATCTAAAAATTTCTTCCTAACTAAATTGTCTTACTCTGTGACTTTTTACACTTTTTTTTTTAAGCATAAAAGAAGTACTTATTCATTGACAAAAACCCAGGGAAAAAAAGGTAGGCAAAGAGAAAAACAAAAAAACTTATTAATCTCAGCCCCAATAACAAACATTTTAGTGAGTGTTTTCATAGTCCCATAGTCCTTTATTAATCATTCATTTATATATGCAATTGACTTGGTAGACTCAATACACACTCTATATTCCAGGCACCATGCTAGGTTTTGACTCTGCAAAGGAAAACAAGGTAGACAACCTCTCTCAACAAAGGAGACATAGCACCTCTCTCTCCGTCTTTCACTGTGTCTATAAATATATGTTTCCATATAAATATATATATGTCTCTATATGCTTATACATACACATATATACATACATGCACTTATATATATTTTCCAAAAAAGGTATATTATACATATTGTTTTGTATCCTGATTTTTTTCCTTAATAATATCTTAAGATTATTTTCCATACCATTAAATATTTTTCAAAGGCATTATTTTTCATTCATAATATTTTATTTTCTATATACTCAATAGTTTTTAATCGAATATTCCTCTTCTTGAAAATGTAAGTTGTATTTACTTTGTTACTATAATGATTCAAGGAGCAACAATGTAGCCAAATCTTTGCTCACAACCACAGTTGTATTCCTAGTGTAAATCCCCAAAGTTTGAATTGATGGATTAAATGAATTGCAAAATTTTAAAGCTTTCATAGCTATGGCTAAATTTCCTTCATAAGGGCTACATCAATTTTGGTCTCTATTTGCTCATGCCTTTGAATCCTCCACCAATACTGAGTATTTTCATCTAAATAAAGTTTTCAACTTTATAATAATAAATAATACTTTAAAATAATACTTTTTTGTTTTAATTTATGTGGTTTATGCTAATTGATTTATTAATGAGTTTGAATACGTTTTCTTATGTTATTAACCATTTTTCTTATTTTTGAATTTCTTGCTGATTTCCTCTGTCCACTTTTCTATTGGGCATTAGTTTTTTTCTAATGCCCAATAGATATGTAGGGATTCTTTATACATTAAATTTATTAACCCCTGCAAATATGTTTCTGGTTTGTCATTCATTATTATTATTTTGGTCATATATAATTTAACATTTTAAAGTTTCTAACTTTAGACCCTCTATTAGGCATTTAGGGAAAGGTAGAAGCAGAGATGAGTATTTTTATGGTTCTGTACAAATTATCCTCTAGATTCAGCTTTCCTTTTTATCTTTGGTTTAGAATTTCTCTAGAGAATCATTGACCATACAATAGGGAAATAACTTATTAAATCCATCAAATCTAGTGAGAAACCTTACCAAAATATTCTTTATTGGGAAAGAGGGCAGAATTTTTGCCCTAGGGACAATTATGAAATATGTGGGAGCATTTCTGATTGTCATATGACTGGAAAATTCTACTGACACTTTGCAGAGGGCATCCAGGAATGCTAAACATCCTGCAATGCACAGAATGATGGGGAAATTTTCCTCCTGAGTGCCAACAGTAGCTTCCATTGAGAAACACAGAGTTAGACTATCATCCAACCATCTTAAAAACAAAAATACTATTTAAAATACGTAATAAAAATACTTGAAAACATTATACCAAAACATGTTTTCAGTTGACATATGGTAGCATTTTCTCCACACTGTATTTATGTATGCAAACTTAATGAATTGGAACACATCAATTCCCTGCTCTAATAATAGATAACAGACTTCAGTTGAATATGGGTATCAGAGAGATATCTGGCATATGACTGGTTATCGTTTTGGCTTATCAAGAAAGTTATACTACTGGTTTGCTCAGAAAGAGTTGCAGAGGGAGCTGAAATAAGTGAACTGGATTTGTTAACCGAGAGTAGTGATTGCTCCAAAAGAATTCTGTTAGGGGACACATCTATTCCCCATTCACATCTTGCCTTCCATTCTATATTCACCAGTAAAGACTGTGACCTCAGGGTGGCCAGTGCAACTGCTTTTGCTCAATTTTAGTCTTCTGTTTGCTCTGGGTGCTGTTTGTTCCAATACAAACGTTGAGGGCAGGAAATAACCAAGTCTGGTTTCTCTGTGAGTGTTTTGTTCTCTGGAAATACAATTATTTTGTTCATTTGAAATTGCCTTTGATCAAACAGGTTGGTATAAACCAGAGTTTTTGGATTGCCTGCAGATGGCAGTGATTATGAACTTGTCATTCTAAATAAAAGGTGTTGGTTTTACCTAAGAGTTCTAGAGTGCTATACTAATGGCAGAGTTTACTGTGTTCTAATAAAAATTAGTAAGATTCACATGCTGCCTTTGAAGAAGAGAGCTGCATTTATATGCTAAATGTAATGTCATTTAAAATATTAGGTAACTAGACATGGAATACAGAAGACATTAAATTAACATACTTCACCAGATTATGCAAAACACTGAATAGTGACAAAAGAGTTTAAGGGCAGGAGTTGATTATATGGTCAAAGTCAAGTAATATATCTTGGAAAATTTGATTCCAAAATATACTTAAATCATGATAAACTTTGTGATCTAAGTTTTACCCCCATAACAAGGTATAGCAGTAAGAGTTGGAGACATTGGCAAGATAAATTCTGGAATACAGATAATGCTGTCCAAATGGAAGGAATCATCAAAAGGCAATGGAAAGAAAACTGCAAATACGATCATCCTCTTACATAAGCTCTTGGAAAATATATGCAATTCTAAGGTCATGGGGAAGGCACAGTGTAGCTGCAGAAGTCTGAAAGGAGTCCACTAAAATGGTCAAGGGAAATGAATAGGAATCATGTGTAGTTCGACTCAAAAGGCAGATCTTCATCAAAACGATAAAGGAGTGGGAATGTGATCAGAATTATTTTTTCATGGTCATTGGGTATTGCTTTACCTTTGAAAGGGTAATATAGGGCATTTAAAGAGAAGGGCTGCTTTCAGTTGTGTACATTCATGAAGCCTGTGTATCAAGGGTGTGTAGAAGATAGAAACACAAACATGTTCAAGGCGATATACGCAAATATGTTGTTTGCTAATAACTTATAAAAGGAAGAAAATGGAAGTTTGGGGGAATACATAGTTGCTCTTCTAAGTCTAAACTAATTGAATGAAGATAACTCTGCCTTTCTATAAACTACTCTTCGTTTTAGAAATTAGACCACCTGAGCTGGAAGGACTTCAAGTCAGACTCAGTGCTAATGATCACATTCCTATTTTCATCAGAATTACAAATCAGTTTAGAAAGGTAAATCCAAAGTATTGTACTATCATGAATACAGAAAATTTACAGGTATATTGAATAGGTTACTGGAGGTATTCAGAGGAGGCTGGACACGATCTTGTTGGAGATGCCAGAGATCTGTGCATTAGATGTGACCAGATTAGATTTGTAATTCTATGACTTGTTCTTTTAAAAGAGAGGAAAGTGAGGATCAAGATTATAAGTGGAAAAAAAAAAAAGATTGTAAGTGGGATGAACCTGTATACGAAATGTTTTGATTTAGCATAGCTATCTAGACGATGGAGCCGCCAAGTCTCTTCATTTCCTTTGTTTCCCTCTCTCTATACTAATGAGACAAAATTTCCTCATTATTTATTCAGTAGATATTTACCAAACTGCTACTCTGAGTCAGTATTATAGGTCAACAGTAGTCTCTTGATACATGCTTATTTAGTAGGTAAATTATGGTAATTAGTAATAAGATAAAGAAGATGAAATCATAGTTTCCATCCTCACATAGAAAGAAAATAATGAGGAAGGAACCGAACCGAAAGGATGGGATATAGATCTACTAAAGAAATAACTATAATATACCATAAATTTCCCTAAGTATTGCTTTAATATTAATACACAAATTTGGAAATGTTATGTCTTCATTTTCATTCTGTTCAAAATACTTTAAAAAAATTATTTATTTAATTAATTAATTTTTGGCTGCATTGGGTCTTTGTTGTGGGCTTCTCATTGAGGTGGCTTCTCTTGTTGCGGGCTTCTCATTGCGGTGGCTTCTCTTGTTGTGGAGCACGGGCTCTAGGCATGTGGGCTTCAGTAGTTGTGGCTCGCCGGTTCTAGGTTGCAGGCTCAATAGTTGTGGCTCACCTGCTCTAGGTTGCAGGCTCAAAAGTTGTGGCGCATGGGTTTAGTTGCTCTGCAGCCTGTGGGATCTTCCCGGACCAGGGCTCGAACCTGTATCCCCTGCATCGGCAGGCTGATTCTTAACCACTGCGCCACCAGGGAAGCCCCAAAATACTTTTGAATTTGCCTTTTGATTTCTTCTTTGACCCATGGGTTTCTTAGATGGGTGTTATTTAGTTTTCAAATATTTGGTGATTCTCCAGATTTCTTTCTGTTGTTGATATCCTAATTTAATTCCATTGTGGTCAGAAAACATACTTTGTATGAGTTGAATTCTTTTAAATGTACTGAGGATGTGTTTGTTTGTTTTGGTGGATGACTGTACAGAATGGGATTCTTTGGATTTGCATAGTCACTTAGTATGTTTTCAAGTTAAGTAAAACTAGGTGCTAGCTGCTCTAGCATACAACCCCCAAATTCCTGTGTCTTAACAAAATAAATGTTTTGATTTTTTTCATAGTCCAAAGAGTGTATGATGGACACCTTTTCCTGTGACGATTTAGGCACCTAGACTCCTTTATTTGGTGGCTCTGTCATGCTCTAGGCTATTCTCAAATTTCTATGCTGGAAGCTCTGAATTCAGCTGCTTAGTGAGTAAAGAGAAAGAACATGGAAGATCACATGAGAAGTTCAGGAAGTCAGGCCTGGAAGTGCTTTAAATTGCTTCTACTCACTTTCCATTAGCTGGAGCTCAATCACATGGCCCAACCTAATATTAAGGAGGGCAGGAAATATTGTTTAGGAGTGTTCTCAAGAAGAGGAGGAAAAACGTGGATATTGAGCAGTTCCAGAATTCTCTAATGCAATAAATTTAGAATTATCTGGAGCTAGGTTGCCTTAGATGAAGGCATATATTTCTCGATCTCTTAAGCTTTCTGAAGTTGTTTACTCCTTTCATCTCTAAATAAAACATCTCAGTATTTCTTCCTGTATAATTGCAAAAAATTGCAATGAAGTCCCTATAGGATTTCTGCTTGTCACCTGTCATCCAACAGTTGTTTTCCTGACTTGGTGTTTCATTTTTGCTACTGCAGGTTGTCCCATTTCACTATAAACATGAACACAGCTCTCTCGTCATTCTTTAAGACCACACTAACACAAGATAGACAACTAGTAGTTGTGATTATTAGCAAAGCATTACAGAAGATCTAGGCAGACAATCAAGGGGGGAATTCCAACATGGAAAAGAAAGATACTTGACATTGCTGCTTCAAAGCTCCAGCAATCAAACCTTACCTGAGAAGCTGCTCACTGGTTATTTCTCTCCAGATTCTAGGATCTGGCCTACTGGCATCATAAGAAGGGCATTCTAAGGCCATCTCCCAATTTCTTCTTTTGCTCCTCCCCAAATCAACCAACCAACCAGCCAATCAACCGTTTTTCAGCAGCCAGAAAAATCAACACAATGCTTATTTTAAGAAAACCAAACCTGGTGACCAACAAATCAGATTACAGAACCAATGGGAAATAGCTTCTCTGCCAAAGGGAGGTACCTTTTTATCATACAAACAATTTCAACACTTTTTAGACTCAACATTTCCCACACACAGTAGTCATTGGTTCTGACCTTGTCCATCTAAAAGCCTTTAAACAATTTCCCCAAATAACAATTTTCTCCCTAGAGTGCCCTCCTATTTCCTAGAAGAACTACCTTTATTGATCCTTGTATCATTGGGCTTTTTATTCCCTCTGGCATTTTTTTCTTTACATCAGTGGTAATATTCTAACAAGGTTTTCATACTTTCAGGAAATTGTTTAAAAATATAAAGAAATCTTATCTTTCAAGGAATCATTAGGAAAACAGCAGATATTTTCAAATGTGTCTGCACATTAGAATCACCTGGGGAGCATCTAAAACTTGTTCTTCAGACTGCGCTCCAGACCAACTAGCATGAGGGAGCGGGTGGGTGCTAGAGATCAATATGATTTTTTTTTTAATTCTTCATGTGATTCCAATGTACGGCCAAGATTGAAAACTACTGGGTTAGAGAGAGAGATCCATCCTCAATTTTAAGGGGTTAACTTTTACATAATGGTCAAATGGCAACAAGATATATGCGTTTATAAAACTAGGGAGCTAGGTGTACCTTTAGAGCCATTTCTCTTGGGAAATCGCATACAATTGGCTTGGATGATCACTGGTTGAAGATACTGACACTGGGATATGATGCATCGTCTTCCAGATGAAATGACATTGCTGTTTTCTCTGAAAGCAATAGCATCGACTATGGTAATCACTTGACTTTCAAATTTGTGTATTGCGAACCTCCCATTAGCAGTTGAATTTTATCCATGGGTAATTAAAACATTTCACAATAAACATAATTTAAAGTGAAATAAATTTTATTAAATTTCCTATGGCTCAGATTCTTAGACAGCTGGTAAATCTTTCTGAATCAGTGATGTGAAGGAAATGTAAGAATGATTAAATAACCTTATAGGGATCTTAAACTCTCAGCCCACCCAGTGGCTCTCTGTGGTATTAATAAATTCATTTCAATACTAATTTTCTGGGCCCAGAATTACCCTCTTAAAAGAGTGAAAAAGTGTCTGAATTTCCTGAATTCTACCTTTCCAAAATTCAACGCATATTTAGAAAGGAATTAGAGAATTTTGCATATAGAGAGGATATGTACAGAGTTTTGCCTTCAAGGTGTCTTTCTTACTCTCATTAATCAGAGACTGAGTGGCTGCCTTCCCTCCACTGTGGTTCCCCTTCTTATTCCATATCTGTACAGAGCATCATTACCGTTCAGTCTTCCAAATCAGAAACTTCCAGGCCATCTTTGGTTTTTTTATTCTCCTCCATCCCCTAATGCCAGGGTCATCAAAATAAATACTTCCTCACTTTGGAGTATGTGTCAGCCATTATGCCTCCTCTACATTTTCACTGCTGCTTTTGAAGATCAGGCCTTTATTCCTGAACTTCCCGGCTGATGCCTCAACTTTCATCAGTCTCTCTCTTCTTAATTCACCCTGCTCTTTCATGAAATTGACCTTCTTGGTCCCCCATTTCAGCAAAGCCACCCATACTGAACTCCTTAGCCTGCTTCTTAAGGCCTCTTGTAAGGAGGATATTCTCTGACTCTCCAACCTATTTCTTCCTATTCCAACACCCACCTGTGCTGGCAGCGTAGAACTCCTTCAAATCAATAGGAAGAAGATAATAAACTCAACTGAAAAAAGGGGAGAAAAAGGCATGGGATAATTTACAGAAGATCCGAAGAGTATACCTGAGTAACCAATAAAACATTAAAAGATGCTCCATCTCACTACAAATCAGGAAACATACAAACAAAAACCACAATAGCTACTCCATCATACTGTGAAAATTTAAAAACCGTGATAAGCCCAAGTGCAAGCACAGATATGGATTGATGAAAACCCTTTGTACCCAGCTTGAGGAAGTTTGAACTGGTATGGCCATTTTGGAGAACAAACTGGCAATGTCTAATAAAGTTAAAGAAAACCCCATGACCAAGTACATCCAATGCTGAGAATGTATCCTAGAGACACTCTTACCAAGGTATCCAGGGAGATGTATGCAAGTGTTCTTTATGTTTTTTCTCACCGAGCACTGTTCAGATAGTATAATTTAGATCATGCAGGTCATATAAAACTTTAAATTAGAATGAGTTAGCTATCTCAATATTTAATTTACCAGCATATATTAATATAAAATAAATTGATGCTCAGCAAAAATACCTAATGGTTCTAATGCACTCATTCATTTTCTTTTGCATTTATTATGTGCCTACTATGAGCTACATAGTATATTAATGCTGGGTGAATGAGATAGAGTAGCTACTGCTTATTAACGTAAGTTAAAAAAATTACTCAAATACTCTTATCTCGGGACTTCCCTGGTGGTGCAGTGGTTAAGAATCCACCTGCCAATTCAGGGGACAAGGGTTCAATCCCTGATCCAGGAAGATCTCACATGCTGCGGAGCAACTAAGCCCGTGTGCCACAACTACTGAGCCTGAGCTCTAGAGCCTGCAAGCTGCAACTACTGAGCCCGCGTGCCACAACTACTGAAGCCCGTGCACCTAGAGCCCCTTCTCAGCAACAAGAGAAGACACCGCAATGAGAAGCCGGCACACCGCAGCGAAGAGTAGCCCCCGCTCGCCACAACTAGAGAAAGCCCGCGTGCAGCAACGAAGACCCAACGCAGCCAAAAAAAAAAAAAAAAAAATTAAAAAAATTTAAAAAAATACTCTTATCTCTACTCTTATAAATGTTACTGTCCCAGAAGGCAAGTCTGGCTCTGAAGGGGGTATAACACTTTCTAAATTAATCCAGCCCTGTTTCCTGTCTCTTGTTATGATCATAGATGGATAAAACTCAGTAATCTCTGGCTGATGGTGATAGTGATAAAGTTTCTGCCTACTTGTCCTCTGGGCTCTCATTTGTAATGAGACATTAAAGACATCCATTTGGTCACCAGCAGGAAATGAATATCAGATACAAAATGGCTTGTGGAAGTACAAAGCACAGACAGAAATAATTTCCTGGAGTGCCATCTTTCAGAGCTGCTCCATTCTTGGCTTCTAAGATGCAGAGGCAATAAGAATAATAAAACTTGATAAAGAAAGAAGAGAAGGGAAAACATTTCTTCAGTGTTTTTAGTATACTATCTAATGCATTGCTCCTAAAGCATTTCAGAGGTAAAATGAAATGTGTTTTTTAAAGTTTTTTCTGTAAATCAGAGAAGGATATTGACAACATCTGTGTCCCATTTATCAATGCCACACAGGCACACAGGTGTGGAAGGTTTATCGCTTATGTGATGAGGCTTTCTGGGCAGAGAAGGGCTTGAGAGGCAAAGAAAGGAGACTGGCTTGGGGTCTTTATTGAGGTTAGGGAGTGGGGTCAGGGTGGGGGCTCCCACATGCAGGCTTGTGTAGTTTAATTTTTCAGTACAGCCAAAGGAAAGAGCACCCAGGGTTTCTTATCAGCCTGCCCAGATGTGGGGCACAAGGGGAAGAGGCTTAAAAGTTGTCAGCAAATACTTAAAAAAATGAATCAGACTCTATTGTACTATGTGAGTCCTCTGCTTCTATCAGAGCAAGGTCCCCCCACCGCCCTTAGATAAGGAGAGAATAAGGAACAAGTCACTGTTTTTACGAAGATACCTACACTTAAAAATTCCATTCACACCTGATGTACAGAGTGCATCAAATAATGACTTCTGTAACTTGGGCTCATTTTCTCTACTTATTTGTAACATCAAGTACTGTATTAAACTTTCTCTAAACTCATTTACTTGTTTTTTGTTTTTTGATTTTTATTTATTTTTTGGCTGTGTTGGGTCTTCACTGCTGTGCACGGGCTTTCTCTAGTAGTGGCGAGCAGGGGCTACTCTTTGTCACGGTGCACAGGCTTCTCATTGCAGCAGCTTCTCTTGTTGCGGAGCATGGGCTCTAGACATGTAGGCTTCAGTAGTTGTGGCTCATGGGCTGTAGAGTGTAGGCTCAGTAGTTATGGCTTGTGGGCTCTAAAGCGCAGGCTCAGTAGTTGTGGCACACGGGCTTAGTTGCTCCGCGGCATGTGGGATCTTCCTGGACCAGGGATCGAACCCGTGTCCCCTGCATTGGCAGGCCGATTCTTAACCACTGCGCCACCAGGGAAGTCCGACTTACATGTTTTTGATGCTTAAATTTTTTAGCCCTTAGTATGTTCAAGTAAAGTTAAAATAAAATACATATTTATTAATCCAAATCTGATTAAGCCATTTTAAAATGAGCTCTCAGTTTTAGGCTACGTAGTAAATCTGGCCCCAAACAATACTATTCATGGAATATTGAGGAGATAGAAGGTGACATTAACAGAAAGTAAGCAGAGAGGACGCAGGGCACCATTTTGTTCTGTAGGTTTGTAAGAGAATCCACAATAGGGGAAAAAAATAGCATGTGCAGAGAACACCTTTCTCTCCTTTTGTTAGAGAGGATGAAGGGCTTCTAGACAAGCTGGAGGAAATCATCCAAGAAAAAAAACAGAGAGAGAAGTATTCCTAGGATTTGCAGGGGGATCAAGCCTGGTGACGACTGTGGATGGGAAGCCAGTGTGCAGCCCAACAGGGACAGGAAGACGTGTCTGGAGTCACCATAGGCAAAGGCTCTGCCTGGGGCTGGGGTTGGCTCTGGGAGAGGCTCTTCTTCCTGGGATGGTGTGGAACAGCCCCAGCACTGGGGGGAGAGACTAGGGCTTTAGCACAAAGATGATGGAAAGCTGGCAAGGGCTTTGGTGAATTTCATGAGGCTGAGAAGATTATCATGGACAAGAGACAGACAATAACGCTAAACAGAAATATGAGACGACAGGTGAAACAAAATGAAATGGATACTTTGGAGTAATATTTGATATCAGGTACCAGTAGATGTATAAAAATGGTGAAGATGCTTAGTAATTCTTAGGAGAAAAACAGCAAAATAAATCGGCAACAAAATTTCAGATTATATTCATTTGTATGTTCACCCATTCAGTCATTCGACAGATCGTGATTGCATGCTCGTTACGTACAAGTTCTAGGTACAGGGAATAAAAAAGTAGGAAAGATGAGGATCTCCATGAAGGGGCTCGTGGTCTAGTCCAGTGCTTGGAGGGGTGGAGGGATGAGGTCTTGACTAGAGGCAAGTCCCAGGAAAGTCAGCAGACAGAGACTGAAACCAAACATATCCCAAGATTATGTCTACACAGGCTTCAGGAAAAGGGAATGTTACTTTTTGTTTTTTTAATTGATAGGGAGCTATCTACAGATATATTTTTCTAGAAATAAAATATACTTTTAAAATATATAGAAATGTAACTTAAATCTCAGCTAGGGTTTTCCCTACTGCTCAAGACGTAGGTGAAATGGATATAGAACTTCAGTTTTCTGTGCATTCCCAAAGTCAGGTGTAGGGATGGGGCTAATTAATGATCCTAAGGTCACTCCATCTATGGAGTGTGGATCCTCACCAAGTCAACTGTCACATGAAACTCTGCCCTTTCTCCACTTTCCACCTCCTATGCATTAAGCATTCTTGATAAAAGAATGTCTGAGCCCCTGAACTTACCACTGGCAAGGAGAAATGATTGCTGTGGCTGACTTAGACCAGAGTTCCTCAATCCTGGCTCTACTGATACTTTGTTCTGGATAATTCTTTGCTGTGGGGGATGTCCTGTGCATTGTCAGATGCTTAGCGACATCCCTGACCTCTGCTCATGAGGTGACAATAACAATCTTCCACTGCACAGTTGTGAAAACTAAGTGTCCCCTGGGTGCCAAAATTGTTCCTGATTGAGAACCCCTGGCTTAGATCAATCAATAATTCCTCACCCTGGAGCAGGGTTTTGCACAATGGGGTGGGGAGTGGTGTGGAACGGATGTTGAGGAGGGTGGCAAACATTGTCAGTTCAGGGCCACCCTGTCACATGACTCCAGAGGGCACCTTCACGTTGTGTCTTACTTAATGGCAACCCTGGCTCATTGCCCCTGTGCGTACACTCCTGGAACTGTTCCACCCAGAAGTACCATGATGATTACCTACCTATCCAATATACAATCTTCCCTTTCATCCCCAGGAACAGACCCAGGCCCCCACTAGTCAGGAGGGTCAATCCCAGGCGAATTAGGTGAAGTTCATCTTCAGGGCTTTTTTCTCTGTCTATACCTCTTGCTTTTTCCCACTTCTACCCTTAGGTTTCCTTGAGTTCACTGCCTTATTGTCAAGAATAAAGTTCTCTGGCTGTTGCCAAAAGTCCACTGTGCATTAGTGTAATGGGTCAGAGGAGAGGATAATAAAGGACTGAACCTCTAACAGTAGAAGCACAGGCCCTGTAACACCTGGTTGTAGTAATGACTACAGCACTAGCTCTACATGCTGGTTACTATGCTAGGCTCAGGATTTGTATGTCTCACTTACTTTTAACTATCAACTTATGAGGTAAGGTGCCATGATCATTCCCACAAAGTGAGGCTTGGAGAGGTTAAGGAAGTTTCCCAGTGTTAAACGGCTAATAGCTAATGGATGTGGGATTTGAACCCAAGTAGTCTGACTCTAGGGTTTGGACTCCTAACCACGTTTCTGTAAAATGGCCCCTCAAATTATACCACACATGCAATCACTGTGCAGGTAACCATTTCCTGCACCATGTCTGGGGCTGGCTTTGCTCATCCTGACCACTAAACACAGGGAGAAGAACTGATGTGGGAGCTGAGATTTACCTTCAGGGCTTGGGAAGGCCAGTGGGAAGCATCAGCTGGACAAGCTGATGTGAGTGGGATAGACACCCAGAGCAGCAAGATACAGGTAAGTGGATGAGATGGAGAGCAGAACACCAGACCCAAAGTGTCTCAAAGACAACCAAGTCTCAAAGAGAAAACCAAACAAGAAGTGCAGAGCTGGTAGACTGCAGGGGCAGACCTGGAGGTGAGATGCAGTATGGCCTCTGATGAGGGGGTCAGAGTCCAGGACACCCGAGTGCCTGCAGCTGTCTGTCCTGGGAGCTGGCTCTCCTGCGCCTGAGTTAAAGGCAGAGTGTTGACACCAACTCCATCTGCATGTCCCATATTGTCCTTTAGGACCATGGCACAATCCACAGTCTGAATTTTCTTGGGATGACAACCACAGAAAAAGACAAAGAAGCAGGGCTCTGCCTGCCCCTGGAAGGTCAACCCACTACACAGCTTTGGGGAAGACAGAGTTACTCAGGGGCTGTGATTTAGGGAAACCAAAAAAGCACCTTTAGCACCGCAAATGTCTCTTCTAGCTGCCATTTATGGCATGTAAAATTTCAGCATCAAGGATTCATTTATGTGGATTAGAGCTCATGTATATGTCCATGGAAGGGACAATGGGGAACCATAACCTTCCATTAGTACTTAAGAGAAGACAAGTTTCCATTGTGAAAAAGGAATGAGCCCTTGTGGCTGAGACACAGAACAGGTAGGTTTTGATGGCAGCATAGAAGGAAGGACCAATTTGGGGTAATAAGATCTGCTCAGTAAGAGCTAAGCCAGGAGGGCACAGCTGTGCTAATTCATTTCAGCAGGAGGCAGAATGAGGACACAGGGACACAGAGAGATGGGGACTTACTGGGGATGAGAAAAGGGAAGTGAGTGTGAGGTCAGAGTGGGAGGGCTGGTGACACCAAACCTGGTTTGTTCATTAACTCCTCAGGGTCCCAACACTTTGATTAGTTACTCTCAGTTGTTAAACTTCATTTTGAATTATTTTTCTCCACTAACATTTTTTTTTTTAGTATTTAAATTTATCATTATTATTTGTAGTTTTGTGTTACACTGTCTTTCTCTGTGCACATTGTGTGTGTCAACATCACCTAGTTTGGGCTAGGATCCAACATTTCCCTGTAAAATGTCCTTCACAATATTTGGGAAATTTATACTTTTTCAAAAGCCAAAACATCCTTCAGCAGTAATAGTGGAGCATTTTGCAGCAAAAAGCATCTAAAGATGATGTATTGTGGCATGACTTCACCAAGTGCTATTTCAGCTTTGGGTGTTGTACACAGAGACTATGGGAAAGCAGTTCCAATGGTGGCAATAAAACTTGGAGCACTTTTGCACTTAACTATTAAATAAAGAGTTGTAGATATTTAAGCAGAATATCAAATGGGAAAGCCAGCTGTGTACGTGAACAGGGAGTAGTCAAGAAAGCTGCTCTACAGACACCATCGGAGGTTCAGTAATGAGAACATTCAGTAAATGCCTGTGCTGGGAATGTTTATTAACGCCACGTTACTGGTCGTTTCAGAAATGCTTTTAAAAATGGCTCTTGAAGCATCCACGAGTCTGAGATGTACCAGAGAAAAGTGGGAACAGTCAGAGGGGGTTGTCTGCGGCTTCTTTTGGCAGAGGCCAGGCCGGATGAGAAGATGCCATGGGCTGGGAGTGGCTGAGTAGAGGCAGGGGGCATGGGGCACTGAGAGGGGTGTTTATCTGAGGGCAGATGTGAGGAAGCAGGAGCAGGGCTCTATGTCAAAGGGTCAACATTGTGATGGAAGATAGGAGCATGCTCGCAACTAGGGGAGGTTCCATACTGGGTTCGGAGTGTGCCCTGGGAGGGAGTTAGGGCCTTATCTAAGTCTTTAAAGAAGTCTTTTCATCAGAAGGCCTGTTATGCTCACAGCACTCTATTTTAAGTACTCCCTTAAAAAAAAATTCTTTACCTTTAATTAAATTAATCATGAAATATTTCAGACATACTAAAAGGGATTCAGAGGCTAATGACCACTTATGTATGCATCGCTCAGCTTAAGAAATAACACAATACACATACTGTGGAGGCCCATCTCCAGAGGTAATCAACATCTTAAATTTTGTGTTTAGCATTGCTACTAAGTTGTTCTATTTTATGACATATGTAAGTATTTACGTACAATGCGTGATACTGTTTTGCATATTTTAAAAGTTTAATAAAAGGGTATATACTGTGTCAACATTTCTTTCATTTTCAACATATTCTCAACAATTTTTTCTCAACATTGTGTTTTGAGATTTAGCCATTTTAACTATTATACAGTATTCTGTTGAATAAATATTCTACAATTCTTTATTCATCCTTCTGATGATAGATATGCATGAGTTTTTCTAGGGTAAATGCCTAAGAATGGACATTCTAGACCGTAGAATTTGTGCATCTAAAACTTTCTTAGATAATTCCTGGGAGGGTTGGCAGGTGGTTCTTATTAACTTGTAAGAGTTATTTATTTATTCTAGACCTTAACCCTTTATCAGTAATGGGCATAGCAATCAGTGGATTGCCTTTTATTTTATGATGTCTGTCAATAAAGAGGCATTTTTAATATAGTTGAATTTATTTATCTTTCCTTTCACATTGTGCTTTTTTAAAAAAAAACTTCGTTATATATACTTTTCTCCTTCAGGGTCATCAAGATGTTGTTTTAAATTATATTCTAAAGTTTTAAAGGTTTGACTTTCAAATGTTACATTTGGTCCTCAATTCATTTGGAATTTATTGCTGTGTATAATATGTGTACCAATTAACGTTTTTTATATGGATGTCCAATTGTACCAACATAATTCTTAAAAAGTCCTTCCTGGGCTTCCCTGGTGGCACAGTGGTTAAGAGTCTGCCTGCCAATGCAGGGGACATGGGTTCGTGCCCCAGTCCAGGAAGATCCCACATGCCGCAGAGCGGCTGGGCCCGTGAGCCATGGCCGCTGAGCCTGCGCGTCCGGAGCCTGTGCTCCGCAACGGGAGAGGCCACAACAGTGAGAGGCCCGCGTACCGCAAAAAGAAAAAAGTCCTTCCTTTCCTCACTAAACTTCAAAGGCAGCTGGTTTCTATATATGAGTAGGTATGTTTCCAGCATCCAGATTCCGTGCTATTTGTTTGCTTGTCTATCCCAATACCAGTGTTACAGTATTAATATACTATAGCTTTATAATAAATATTGATACTGGGGGTATTTTTTTTCAGAAGGTTAGATTAAGCTGAATAGGACAGCATTTAAACATAAGTAAAGACGGCACCTCATTATACATAAGCATTTTCCTCCAAAAGTTTTTTCTTTCTTTACAAAATTATTATTATTATTATTTGCCTTTTGCTTTTCCATTGGAATTTCATGAGAGACTTTAAAAATTCTTTCAAAAATCGTATGATGAAGAGTTTGGCAAAACTTGTAGTCAGAGGATGCAATTACTATTTCTGAAACAAAAATGCTTTGGGGCTTAAAACAATAATGAGACACCACTCCATGCCTATCGGAATGGTGAAAATCCAGACCACTGACAATACGAAACGCTGGTGAGGACGTGGAGCAATAGGAACTTTCATTCATTGCTGGTGAGAATACAAAGCAGCACAGCTACTTTGGAAGAGAGTTGGCAGTTTCTTACAAAAGTAAGTAGATTCCTACCACTCAGTCCAGCAATAGTGCTCCTTAGAATTTATCCAAATGAGTTAAAAACTTATTCCATACAAAATCCTGCACACAAATGCTTATAGTGGCTTTATTCATAATTGCTAAAACTTGGAAGCAACCGAGATGTCCTTTGGTAGGTGAATGGAGTTAAAAACTGGTACATCCAGACAACAAGATATTATTTGGCAATAAAAAGAAAGAGGCTATCAAGCCACAAAAGAGACATGGAGGAATCTTAAATGCATATTGCTAAGGGAAAGAAGTCGATCCGCAAAGGCTGTATACTGTATGACTCTAAGTATATGACATTCTGGAAAAGGCAAAACTACGGAGACAGTAAAAAGATCAGTAATTGCCAGAGGTTCTGGGGGAGAAATGAATTTAAAAAAAAAAGCGTTATAAGAGAATTTCCCAAATGACGTAATGAGATTGAACTAGATTGAGTTGGATGCCCCTGTTATTTGTTTTCATAGCATCTTGTTCTCACCCAGAATGTGAGATTTATCTTACTGTATTGCAATTGTCTGCTGCCTTCTGTTTGGGTGTAAGCTTCTTGAGGGGAGTGCCCAGTTTTATTTATTGTTTTATTAAAAGTGGTAGCAGAAAACTTGACTTGTTTGGTGCTCAAAACATTTGAGAATTAACTTGTGACTCTAGTGATGCAATGTAATAAGAATCTAAAAAGGAGATAGGAGAAAATTAAGAAGAAGAAAGAAAAACCCTAATGCTCATTTGCCATGAATAAATGGAATAAAAATGAAACAATAAAACCCAAACCTTAAATCACAGCATATTTGCTGTCAAAACATTTTATGTTTAGACATGCGGATTTCACTTTCATGGGGTTCCCCGGCGCCCAGAGAAATAAATTTGCAAATTGAATACACTGCCATGATTTTTTTTTTTTTTTTTTTTTTTTTTTTTTTGCGGTATGTGGGCCTCTCACTGCTGTGGCCTCTCCCGCCACGGAGCACAGCCTCCGGACGCGCAGGATCAGCGGCCATGGCTCACGGGCCCAGCCGCTCTGCGGCATGTGGGATCCTCCCGGACCGGGGCACGAACCCGTGTCCCCAGCATCGGCAGGCGGACTCCCAACCACTGCGCCACCAGGGAAGCCCTGCCATGAATTTTTGAATGTGCCTTCTAGAAAATTCCTGAGGTAGAGGCAAACATGCTTTTCTTCCTTAAAAAAAAAAAAATCCTAAAATAGCTAACTTGAAAAATATTAGAAAGCATTGCATTTAAAGGAAAATAATGGTGATCAGGCTTTTGGAAGAAAATACTTAGGTGTAATTTTGTTTCTTCTCCACTTATATTTAAATGTTGCCTGGCTCAGTTTTCTCTACCCTTATGTCAGAAAATGACTATTCTCTACAGTGACTTCCTATTCTAGCCTCTCTTGATTTCTTTTTTCTTTTCTTTTGTGTGTGTGTGGGTGAACTCCAGTGAACTCTCCCTTCCTCTCCCCTTGCCACTGACTAACCAGGATTATCTCTCACTTAGAGATATCAAAAGATTCCAATAAGAGAGGGACAAGACAAACCACTAACTGGGAAAAAAATATTATCAGAACTCTGGTTAACTAACAAGGGGTTAGTAACCAGAATATATAAAGAACTCCTGGGAATAAATAATAAAAAGGCAGACAATCCAATAGAAAAAAATGGACAAAAGAAAGAATGGAAATGCTATTTAATACTGCAGGGACATTCCATCAAATTGGCAGAAGCTAGAAAAACTGATAATACCAAGTGCAGCCAAAAATGTCCAGCTGTGGGAACTCCCATCCACTGCTGGGGAGAACGCAAATTGGTACAATCACTTTTGAACAGGTTTGAAAAACAATTTGTATTACCTAGTAAAGTGGAACATGACCATATCATACGACCCAGCCATTCTGCTACCAAGTACATGCTCTTGGGAGACTTTGGCACTTGTATATTAGGAGACAGGTACCTGAATGGTTACAGCAGCATTGTTTTTCCAGCATTGTTTATAATAGGAAAAAACCTGGAAAAACCCAAGTATTCGTAAAAGTAACATGGACAAACAAGTATGGAATAATTATATAGTGAAATACTATACTGCAGTGAAAATGAATCAACTTCAGTACATACATGACATGGATGATCTTAAAGGCATAAACTTGAACAAAAGAAGAAAGTTATAGAAGAGACACATAGTATTATTCCACTGCAAATGTTCAAACATGGGGACACATAGATTGTAAAGACAGAGAATAACTAGAGAATGATTACAATTTCAGGGCAGTAGTTACCACTGAGAGGGGCAAGAAGGGGTGCAATCAGTGAGGGTGTGGAGTGGCTTCTGGGGGTGGGAATATTCTATTTCTTGATGTGGTAGTAGGCATATGAGTGTTTAGTTTATTACTGCTCTTTAAACTGTCCAAAAGCTTTCTACATACACTTGCAAATAAGTTGTATTTTATAATTTTAACAAAATGCACCTATATGCGGGACAGTGACTTCCCTCAGGTTCATGGTCAGCTTAATTTGACCCTGATGCCATTAATTTTGTTCTTTAATTTCAGACCTTTCCCTACCACTCAGTGGGCCCCTGCTTCTTTATGCCTTCTCAGTTTCCTGTGTTCTGCTGTCTTCTTTACTCCTTAGTACTCTGTTTACAGGCCACCAACCTGTGAGCATATCTCAATATTGTCCCTCCTGGGTTGGAGAACAGTCAAATACAGAAAAGAAATGGTTCACACGTAGGCAAGAACCGAATTATGTAACTTAATAAGTTAATTAATTACCTAAGCTTCTTTTAATTAGAGACCTTTCGTGTGCCAAGCTGTGTGCTACATTTTGGGGATAAAGCCCTTATCCTGGCAGGGGGCCCACAGCCTATTTCAGCCTGCCAGGCAGGTGTCCTCTGGGTTGCCAGTACTGGTCAACTGCTGCAGGCTGCTGCTGGCAGGGCTATTGGGGGAGGATTTCTATGTCTGCTGCAAGGGAAGAGGAAGCATCTGTGTAACCAATTTGCTATCCTTCAACTTAAAGCAGATGCTTTAACATCACATACAGGAAGAGAAAGTTTGCTTAATAAACCCGTGCAATGAGAGCTTTCTCCTGTAAGCTTCCATGGTGATGTTTTCTTCTGTATTTATTTGGCATTAGCCATGAACTGCCACTGCACCGCTCCCCCCAGCCCCGATTTTGTCTTCTTCAATATGTTTTAACTCGGTCTATTCAGTTCTGGTATTAACTCTGTAAGGGACACAGAACTTGTGTTTATATCCCACATGGAAGTTAACAGGTAATCTTGCTTGTGATATGGCTAAATAAGCATTTATTAACTGATTTGTCTAACATGGTTTCAGCACCAGGACTGAACCTAATATTTAGTACTATTTAGGTATAACTGTTCACAGTGAACCAAATTGACCTTGATGGTTTACTTTTTTAAGAGGAGTGGCTTATATTTCTTGTAAATGAAACAGTTTCAGACTCTGAGATTCTCATTTGTAAACTAAAGACAAAGTTAATAGCACATAAGGAACATGACAAATCCTTAGTATTTGGATTGTTTCTTCCTTAAAAATCCTTTTTAAAAATTCAAAATAATGTAATATTTTACACTGTACAATGTATGTACAAAAAGGAAAACATTCTTTTTATAGCATCCCACCTACATAGTATAATTTAAGAGCAGTGCTTTAGAGCATATTTCAAATACAGGCTGTCACCTTAAATATATATCCTTTATTTAGTTGCTAGAAGTTGTTAGGTGTTTGTGTACTACCTCTCTCCTCTGTTTCAATAACATATTCCTTTGGACAGAAATATGTAAACAGGTAATAATAGGAACTAGCCTTAGAGAAAGAATTTGAGCGTAATATAGTTTAATTATATCATGCAATGTTTCTGATTTTTGATGGAAGATTAAGAGGTTGGGCAAGTCAGGCATTTTAGACTCAAAGAAGAAGTGACAACCTGTAGATAAAACAACATGCTTGGAAACTTGAGCCACTGAAAATCTTAACCTGAGAAAAACATGAGTTTTTGCTGTGTTTTATGAACAAGTTTGGATTCAAAAGGCCATGTTTTTGAAGGGCTGGTCTCATACATTGCCTACATTTTGTGCTTTCAGGATCATTCTCATGTTTCCCCAAACCTTTCCTCATCTGTTGGTTGATACTGTAAATGTCTATGACAGTGGACAGTCCATTCGATTTCAGGTTTAAAGTGAAGTTGCTCTGGGAGAATATAACACAATGATTTAAACTCAAACTAAGGCCTCTATTGCTGATACCAGATGCTTGATTAGAACAGATTTTGGTAGATGGACAAGAGAGGAGACTGTAGGAAGGATCATAGTAAGCGTGAGAAATCCAAACTAAAAACATATCTGTGTATCGTGATTTCTTAATAAAGTTCAAATGGTACTTACTTCTAATGTGTCAATGTCATAAGTAGAATTTTCGTGCAGGTGTGTGTGTGCAATATGTCATACCTAAAGTATTTAGAAAAGGCAACTTTGCTCTTGACATTGTCTCTGTCCCTACTCCCCTTTTGCTAGTGAATTCCTTATCACATTCCAATCCTCAGAATCATGCTGACTACCATGTTTAACAGATATTTATAAATAGGTGTTTAGTAGATGCCCTTAGAAAGAGACAGAACACAAGTGTCCTCCTGCATGCCTGTGTCATGGGACAGAGGGAGAGATCAACAGACAACTACTGTTTCTTTCTTGGAAGCCCTGTTGAGGAGTGACTCAGTGTTGGCTCTACCAATTTTACTATAATCGTGTATAATTTCATCACTTTAATTAGTATATTTCACATATAATTCCTATATGATGTAGTTAGTACATGACAACTGAAAAATGGTTAGGTGTCAGTTGTATAATAGGCAGAGTTAGTAGAGAATGTTCCTTTAACACAGGTTAAATATTGAGAAATATGAAAATAAAACTTGAACTTTCTGTGGTAGAAAACAAAAACAAAACAAAAACAAAACCCTAATGTTTGTCAATTTATGGAAAGCCGGTCCTAGAATACATGTTTCAGACAAAATCCATTTGTTTTATCAAGTGCAGTTTAACTGCATGCTGTGAACAGATATTTTTCGAGGTTATTTACTGTAGGTTTTGAGAGAAATCCCTCAGTATCAATGTAAGCAATGGTTTGGCCACAGGAATAAAAGGAAATAGTATTACATTTTCTGCAGAGGGGAATTAAAGTTGGAAATTAATGACATCCTGGGTATTAAGATTTGGAAAAGTACACGAGTTAAAAACATCCTGACTACCAGATTCACATACAAGAAGCTTGGGAGTCGCTACTCTGTTCTAACAGATAAAAGCTAAACAGGCTGAAAAATAAACAACTTCTCTTGGATCTGCAAGAGAAGGGAGGACAGAGGGCAAATTTCCGCCTCCAAGACTGGAGAGAGAAGTAAATACAGAAGGTCACGACTTACCTGAGCAGAGACTCAAGAGTAAAAACCGCAGTGGGGGGGGGGGGGGGGGTGCTTTCCTGGTGGCGCAGTGGTTGAGAGTCCGCCTGCCGATGCAGGGCACGCGGGTTCGTGCCCCGGTCTGGGAGGATCCCACCTGTCGCGGGGCGGCTGGGCCCGTGAGCCATGGCCGCTGAGCCTGCGCGTCCGGAGCCTGTGCTCCGCAACGGAAGAGGCCACAACAGTGAGAGGCCCGCGTACCACAAAAAACAAATAAACAAACAAAAAACCCCCCAAAAAACCGCAGTGGGAACCAGGACTGGAGAAGGAAAACAGGAACTATAACTGACGAATTGCTGAAGGTTCAGTGTAGGCAACTCAGAGTTAAAAACTCCAGGGGAGGGGCTTCCCTGGTGGCGCAGTGGAGAGTCCGCCTGCCGATGCAGGGGACACGGGCTCGTGCCCCGGTCCGGGAAGATCCCACGTGCCGTGGAGCGGCTGGGCCCGTAAGCCATGGCCGCTGAGCGTGCGCGTCCGGAGCCTGTGCTCCGCAACAGGAGAGGCCACAACAGTGAGAGGCCCGCGTAACGCAAAAAAAAAAAAAAAAAAAACTCCACGGGCACCCAGTCTTGAGAGGGCGGGCAGGGGATGGCGGGCTCAACAATATTGTGAGAATTACCTTTAGGAGCTCAGCCAGGTTCTCACAGCAAATATTGGAGAAAAATCCCCTGGTGTTTCCAGAAGGAGGAGGGGAAAAGGAACCATTTTGAACATGGCTTCCCTTCAGGTGAGACTAATTAACCACAGCCTAATTTACTGGGATATTATCAGAGCCTAACTGACCTGGCAGAAGGGAAATACACAACTCCAGCCCACTCTAGCCATCCTGTCCTATCTAAGCGGGGAGAAAACCACTGAGAAACTCTTGAGAAGTTCACAGTCCACAGGCACAGGTTCACTAAAGGCTGAGACCTCATCATAAGACTATAGAAAAACTGTCCTGTCCCCGTACCTCACCATTACATTACTAAAAGCATATTTCCAGAGTTTCCTTTTACCCAGTATATCATGTCTGATTAGAAGAAAATTACAAGGCATGCCAAATGGACCCTGGAGCACGGGTGATGGGCTCATGCAGGGTCCAGGAGAAAGATAGAGAGGATCTGAAATAGAGCTATAGCCATGGAAATGGACAGATGGGACAGCTGCCGGCAGCATGCAATATATTTTGGTCTGTATAATGAATGCATCTTTTACTGAGTTAGCTCAAAAAAGAGGCTTAAGATCATCATAGATGGAGCATTGTCTTTACAATATGCCAAGCCATCATTTGTAATTACTTTTATTTTCATGATGAAGGGGAGAATCAAAACACGGCTCTTTCTCAGGAAGAGCATAATTTTGAATAGTTGATATATATAATCTCAAACTAGACATTTAGAGTGTTCCTGTTTCCCTCAATAATCTCATGTTATTTACATTGAGTTCCTCTCTTTACATAAGGCTGTAAGCCTCGAAAATTGTTGTTTAAAATTTGGTGAGTGAGCAAAACTTTCGGAGCTCATTAATCTCCATGCCCACAATCTCAGTAGCGTTGCCCTCAGAAATGTGCTGAATCCTGGTGCCCCTTCTGTTCAGCTCAGTGGAGCTTGCAGCTGGGCCAGTGTTATACAAACTGCTCAATTGCATGCATTCAGTGGTAGGCAGAATTCTAAGATGATCTCCAACCCTTGGGTGTGGGAGGGACCTGTAAATATGGTGGGTTATTACTCTTATGATTGGGTTACGTTACATGGCACAGTTGGATTTTAAAAAGGGAGATTATTCTGGACCTGACCCAATCAGATCAGGAATGAATGGAAAAGGAATGAGGCTCTTCCTGGAGAGAAGGATTCAAAGTTTGGGAAATTTGAAGCATGAGAAGGATTGAACCTGAGAAAGATTCTCCACTGTTGGCTTTGAACATTAGTGGACCACATGGCAAGGAGTACGAGCAGCCTCTAGTTGCTGAGACCATCTCTCAGCAAGGAAACAGGGACTTCAGTGCTACAGCCTCAGGGAACTGAACTCTGCTACAGCAACACGAGCTTGGAAGAAACCTTGAGATCCATCAGAGGTGCAGCTGGCTAAGAGCTTGATTTCAGCCTTGTGAGAACCTGAGCTGAGGCCCCCTCCACGATGTGCCTGGACTTCTACAAAGCTGTGAGCTAATTAATGGGATTTGTTTTAAGCCACTAAATTCGTGGTTGTTCATTATATAGCAGTAAGACCTAAAGCAGATTCTCAACTTGAAATGGGTCTGCGTTTAAGAAACGCTAATAAATCATGTCCTCACCACTACAACCAAATAATTATCTCAGAAAACAAGAGGAAGAATGCCCTCTCTTTACTGCCTCATTGCCTCTGAGGGGCCATGGGACTTCTCTGGATATCAGCTTCCTCAGCCATAAACAAGACAGCTAGGTAAGATGCTATCTGGTTTCTCTAATTCAAACATTCTATAATTTTCTTCTGACCACTGCTCCCTATAACTGATAACATGAAAGTTATTGCTAGAAGAGTGATTCCATTCATTGCTCACAGTATCGTAAGGAAAGGAGGAAGTGCGATGGCTGGAAATAATGCTGTGGTGCTCGGTGAAGATATGGTTTTATTTTTCTATCCCTACTTCTGGGCTTACTCACCTGTGCTGCACTCCTGAGGCAGACATGGAAACCTATAGGTTCAGATTCTGAACAAACATTAAAACCCTTACAGAAAGCTTGGCCTTTATTAAGGGATTTATTAATGTAAGTCTTAAAAGTTAATGTGTCATGTTTTAGGACTATCATCTTAAGCAGAATTATCCTTACATTATTTTATTTAAAACAAAACAAACAAGGACAAATTGCACAAAACGAGAAAATAAAAACAGGTCAGTTTTGATCCATTCAGGATATATTTATTGTCTCTGCTTCATGGAAGACCAAATATACAATTTATTTTCAGTGTAAGGAAGACTCTTTTGCCACTACTCTGGACGTAAAACCATGTGAGAGGCTGCTCCCACCAACTCAGGGCTGAGAAAGAATAATAATGATCATTGTATTTTTTTTTAAATTTATTTATTTTTTGTTTTATTTTATTTTTGGCTGCGTTGGGTCTTCATTGCTGCACATGGGCTTTCTCTAGTTGCAGGGAGCAGGGGCTACTCTTCATTGCGGTGCGCGGGCTTCTCATTGTGGTGGCTTCTCTTGTTGTGGAGCATGGGCTCTAGGCACGCAGGCTCAGTAGTTGTGGCACACGGGCTCAGTAGTTGTGGCTCACGGGCTCTAGAGCGCAGGCTCAGTAGTTGTGGTGCACGGGCTTAGTTGCTCCGTGGCATGTGGGATCTTCCCGGACCAGGGCTTGAACCCGTGTCCCCTGCATTGGCAGGTGGACTCTCAACCACTGTGCCACTAGGGAAGCCCACGATCATTGTATTGATCTGAAAGGCAGGCTTCCTGACTGTCAACTAACTAGTTTTGTGCTTCAACTTAATGGATATTAATGACTCATTGCATTTAGTGATTCCAGTTTTCCCATAAGTGAATAAAATTTCCTGAATGAAATTCTAAATTAAATTCTAAATTTTCTGAATTGTAATATCTTTATACCCATCTAACTGTGATTTGGGGCTCCTATTAACAGAGCAATATATTTTTTTAAATGAATTAATTTTATTTTATTTAGTTTCTTGGCTGCGTTGGGTCTTCATCGCTGTGCGCAGGCTTTCTCTAGATGCGGTGAGCATGGGCCACTCTTCGTTGCGGTGCACGGGCTGCTCATTGTGGTGGCTTCTCTTGCTGTGGAGCACAGGCTCTAGGCTGCAGCTCCTACTTTAGTACCAGTTTCACATGATTTTTCTTAATTTCTTGCAGCATCTTTCATTAATTTAAAAGCATATTTAAAAATATTTTAAGATGGTTTGAGGCTAGATGATTTGGGGCTCTCTATTATTCCATATTCCTGGAAATTGAACAAAGCTCTTATTTCTTTTCCTTGATGGCTCAGTGTTTGTCTTAATTCATTTCACTGAGGAGCTTCTGGGTTCATTTTTGATTTTTCTTGGTTAGGAAGCTAAGTTGGAATATTTTAGTTGTACATAGACTATCTTCACTTCCCTCAATTTCAGTAGGTTTCAGGGAGGGGAGGGGCATACCATACCTGCAAACTGCCCTTCTCTACCAGAACTTACGTCTCCATTTCTGATTGGTCTTCTTAAAGCCTAAAATTTGCTATTCAGCCTCTCTGTCAAATAGATAGTGATCAGTAAATGCACATGAAATAAAATAGGGAAGATGTTCAGTCATTTTAAAATTGCAGTGAATCTCGTGTTAAAGAACATTTTATAATTTGTCGGTTATAGGAGTCTAACATGAAACAGCAATCTATCATTCACCGGCATTCAATATACTGATGATTAAAAGACAAAACTGAGTTCAGGGACGCCTCATCTGTCTCTCTAATGCCAGTGCGCATCGCAAAGCCTGAGGCCCAGCCGACATTCAATAAATGCGCCGTCAGAGAACGGTGTTTGAATGAATGAACTAATGAATGACAGAGAGCAGTGTTAGCAACTACGATAAACTATCAGACATGAGGTGGATCACAACAAATTTGTTATTAATAATAGCTAAAGCTCTAAGGTCATGAAATTTAAAAAGGAGAAAAGTTAAGGTAAAAAATAGCATCATTTTGATTTACTTGTATTCCCTTATATTTTCTCGAGCATGAGTTTTTATTTTTTTAAAATTTCTTATTTAACTATAGTTGATTTACAGTATTGTGTTAGTTTTAGGTGTACGGCTTCAGATTCTTTTCCATTATAGGTTGTTACAAGATATTGAATATAGTTCCATGTGCTATACAGTAAATCTTTGTTGTCAGTTTTATATATTGTAGTGTGTATCTATTAATCCCATACTCCTAGTTTACCCCCCCTCCCCTTTCCCCTTTGGTAACCATAAGTTTCTTTCCTAGGTCTGTATGTTTCTGTCTGTAAATAAGTTGATTTATATATTTTTTTAGACTCCACAAATAGTATCATATAAATGTCTTTCTCTACCTGACTTACTTCACTTAGTATGATATTCTCTAGCTCTGTCCATGTTGCTGCAAATGGCATATTTCATTCTTCTTTACAGCTGAGTAATAGTCTATTGTATGTATATATACCACATCTTCTTTACTCATTCATCTGTATATGGACATCTAGTTTGCTTCCATGTCTTGGCTATTATAAATAGTGCTGCTATGAACAGTGGGGTTGTATGGTCAGGCCACTCAAGGTGGGTGTTCTCTTGCTCTCTGTACATCCCCAGCCCGACCAGTGCCTGCTTCACCTACACCCTACTCACATGACTGACCTTCCTATGAACTTGCCCCAGGCCCCAGCTGGTGATTGTTCTTATCAAAGGGGTGGTGAGGGGCGTGCCTCTCTACTGGTTTCGCTGGTAATAAATGAACCCACCTGACGTGAATTCCCCTGTAACCGGTAATCTGCCCTTTACCCTGGGAGAGACTGCCATCATATCCTGCCTGCTGTCTGCTGCACATGATGGAGTGTTGCTCCAGGACCTTGCTTCAGACGTGTAAGCTCCCCCATCCATTAAACTGTTGATGTCTCTGTTGCTGATGCTGGGCTCTTTCTTTGGTCTTGAAGTTGGGCAAGCACAGGCCTTGTAGGCCTGTGGGGTGCAGCCCAATAGGGGTGCATATATCTTTTGTGAATTAGAGTTTTTGTTTCTGGATATATGCCTAGGAGTGAGACTGCTGGATCATATGGTAGCTCTATTTTTAGTTTTTTAAGGAACCTCCATACCGTTCTCCATAGGGGCTACACCAATTTACATTCCCACCCACAGTGTGGAAGGGTTCCTTTTTCTTCACACCCTTTCCAGCATTTATTATTTGTAGATTTTTGGTGATGGCCATTCTGGGTGGTGTGATGTGATACCTCATTGTAGTTTTGATGAGCATGAGTCTTTTGAGGGTAGCATTATTGAGAATTGTTCATAATCTTCAGAATGTTCTATCTGTTTTGCAGTCTTCCATCTGGGATTGTGTCACACTTTTGTGAATATCATGCATCATGGTCCCATGTGCAGTCTTTTTTGAGAGCCACTGAAATATATCATTTCAGTTGACCTAATGAATTATAATATAAATCACACAGGAAACTAGTTACAGTTTTTACAAAAATGAGTGGTAATTATTTATCATATATTACATAAATGATTTGCTATTTGAAAGAGCATTTTCCTTATGTTTCACTAGTTTCTAAAATATTTGGACAAACACTCATCTAGAAATTTTTCTACATTAGTTTCTCTCTTGAAATCAAGATAATTATGTCCACAAGCTTGTAAGAATTTCTTATAAAGTTTTGGGAGAGTGAAAGGACATGACATTCTCTCATACATAGTTTCTATAATTTTGAGGAAAACCTAGACAATGTAAGGTGCAAAGTGAAAAGAAAAAAGAGACACATTTTAAAATAAACAACAAGGACTTTTTAATATTATTTATGCTATTGTTGGTTAATAGAACTTTCTGACAGTCTTTTTAAAAAATTAATTAATTAATTAATTTTTGGTTGTGCTGAGTCTTTGTTGCTGCTCGCAGGCTTTCTCTAGTTGCGGTGAGTGGGGGCTACTCTTCGTGGTGGTGCATGGGCTTCTCACTGCGGTGGCTTCTCTTGTTGTGGAGCATGGGCTCTAGGCAGTAGTTGTGGCTCGTGGGCTCTAGAGCACAGGCTCAGTAGTTGTGGCAGATGGGCTTTGTTGCTCAGCGACATGTGGGATCTTCCTGGCCCAGGGCTTGAACCCGTGTCCCCTGCATTGACAGGCGGATTCTTAACTACTGTACCACCAGGGAAGCCTCCTGAAAGTCTTAAAAGAAAAAACTACCAGTATTTGAAGGCATCCCCAAGGTTGTTTCATTTTCTGGGTCAACTGTAGAGAGGACAGAGTATCTTCATTTATTACTGAATAATGGAAGAAATAAATAGTTAACATAGAAAGATGGTATGCATAAAATGTAGTCTATCCTGGATGTTAAGGGAAAGACATTGGCATATCTTCACTAATGTATGACACTGAAGACACACCATTAATAATAAATCATGATGATGATACAAGGGAAAGTAACTAACCATCTAAGAGCATAGATAAGATCCTGTTCAGAGCCATCTTACACTTTTTAAAAATAGGGTGTTCCTTTGTTTCTTCCATGGCGTATGTTCCGGTTGGGTATTATATTAGAGATGCTCATCCACTTTTGAAGTTTTTGCAAGGCTGTCTTCTATAGTTCAGAAGCACCTTCTTGTTTTACATTAATAAAAAAAATTCTAGTCCTCTTGATGTACTTGTTTGCTATGAAATAACCCTTTAAAATGATAATCTAACACTTCGTTACTCTGATCTTTTTCAAGCCCTTATTGAATTTCTGGCAATTCAGAAGTTCCAATATATGCTTAGTTTTTCAGTTCTGAAACCAGTCCTTGTAAAGCTAAGATCCTCTGCGAAGTTCATGATTAACCTCTCTATCCAAAACTTTATTCCCTTTCTTGTCCTGTACCTGTTCCCCCTCAAGATTGAAGAGTATCAAAGAAAAGGGGAGATTGAAACCGAGCAGAACCCTGCAGAGCCCTACTGGGTACAAAAGCCTCCTAGATATTCCTAGAGTTACAAAGGGAAGATTCAAACAGTTACTAATTAGGGAAGTGTGGAAATGCCAAAACAAAGGAAAAGCAGTATAGAAACAATAATGCAGTGGTAAAGCAGAGTCCTAGTTCCTCCTCAAGGAATATACATAGCAATCTGATATGTCTTTGAGTTCATTTATAGAAACTAAGGCCCCCCATCCAGGTGGAAGACGGTAACTTCAGGCTGAGCACAAACACATAGACCCCAAACTGGTTGGAACCAAAAGGCTCATGACTGGGACTGGTGGAACACCACCCTATTACCTCACCACCAACCAATTAGAAGAAAGGCATGCATCCTGCAGCCCTCTCCCCAAAACTTGCCGTTAAAAACACTTCCCTGAAGACCATTGGAGAGTTTGGGTCTTTTGAGCTGAGCTTCTGTCCTCCTTGTTTGGCCTTTGCAATAAACCTTTCTCTGCTCCAAACTCGACATTTCAGATCGTTTGGCCTCACTGTGCATCGGGCACATGAACTTGGGTTCAACAACAGTTCCATTGAGATTTTAGAAAATATCCCCTTACAAATCCTTGCACACAGTTGGTAGGAAAATTTGCAAAATAGTGTGGCTACTATACAAAAAATTATGGGGATTCCTCAAAAAAATTAAAAAGAGAGTAACCATGTGATTCAGCAACCCAGCTTCTGGGTGTTTATCCAAAAGAATTGAAATCAGGATCTTGAAGAGATTAGCACTCCTATGTTCATTGCAGATCTAGTCCTGATAGCTAAGGATGTGGAAACAACTTAAAAGTCCACAGATAGATGAATGGATAAAGAAAATGTGGTATGTACACACAATGGGATACTATCAAGCCTTCCCAAAACAGGAAATTCTGCAGTATGCGACAACATGGATGAACCTTGAGGACATTATGCTAAGTGAAATAAGCCAGTCAAGAAAGACAAATACTGCATGATTTTACTTCTATGAGGTATCTAAAGTAGTCAAATTCATAGAAGCAAAGAGTGGAATAGTGGTTGCCAGGGGTTGGAGGGAGGGAGAAATGGGGAGTTACTTATCAATGGGCATAAAGTTTCACTTCAGCAAGATACATAAGCTCTAGAGATCTGCTGTATATCATCATTCCTATAATTAACAATAATGTATTGTACATTTAAAAAAATTGTAAGAGGGTAGATCTCTTGTTGTGTTCTTATGTTAATAAAATAAAAATTAAAACATCAAATTATTAAAATAAAAATCAATGTTCCATTGCTGAAAAAAATATGCCATTACATTACAGTGCGTAGTCGAGGATTTATTTAAATAAAATGGTAATGTAACCATCTAAGCTAGTCTCCTTATCACTTTACATGGTTTGTCATCACGTACAGCAAATATTCTGGGGACGTGATTTTGGTATCTCTTTAAGATATTTAATAATAATGTTCCTGAACTGACCTACTTGAATATTTAAGTGGGGAAAATATCAGGACTCCTAAATATCAAAGCTGCTCTTAAAGAATAAAAATGTAACCATTGTGGATGTTTATAAAGAGCTGATACAGATTCTGGAAGCAATTTCCAGAGTTCTAAGGGTATAGTGAATAATGTCAACATCGTGGAACTAAGTCTATAAACCTCAAGGTGACTCCTTTGGAAAGGAAAGAATTCATCTGATGGATGGACCATGGTTCAAAAAATTTTCCCTAGTTTCTGGGACTACATTTGCCTTTATGTTCATTGATGATTTCTCAAGTGGTTGTGACAGGACAGTGTGGAAATGGAGGTTTGGGACCAAAGGGAGGCTTGAGGCACTTATTGCTCAGCTGGAAAAAAAACTGAGAATTAGAGTGATCAAAATAAGATTCATAAGCATGACCTTGGTTCTTGAAACTTTCCTTCTTTATCTTCCTATAACCAGATCCTTCCATCACTAAAACCTAGATTAAATACCACCTCCTCTTTTATTCATTCATTTCTTTTTTCCCCCATTCAGCAAGTATGAGTACCTTCTATGAGCCAGCACTATTCTAGATATAAGGGTTTACCAGAAAGCCAGAGGGAAATGGTCTCTGCCATCGCAAGGCTAATCACACTTTATTTGTATCTCTCTTATGGCAATCACTACATATTATTTGGGCATATTATTATTATTTGGGCATATCTCATCCTCCCATAAGATAGTGAGTGCTATGATGTCAGTATCACTGTCTAATTTACTTATCACAATGTTTTACAGCTAAAAGACAATTGACAAGTGGTGAATGAATGGACAGTGAATGAATAAATAGGTGAGTGAATGAACCAATTTTTCTGACCTATTATGCCTGAGTAATGCAACATAATTTTTACTTTTCTGAATTGGTACAAAAGAAACCCAACCTCCATCATTATGGGTTGGAGTCGCATAAAATAGGCATCAAGGAAGCCATTACAATGGAATTTTTAAAAATCCAAATGTATTTCTGTGGAATTATAGAATACATTTTCATAGCCTAACATAACTGAATCAGGATTTTAAAAAGGCTACAAATGCAGAATGATGTATTTATGTAATAGACTTATTACCTATTTAGAAGAGGCCATTAATGTGTATTAAGAAAGAATACCACTATATGAAATAGCCATAGAGGAAGTTTTTTAACTTCCTTAAATATTTCTTTATGCAAAATAATGACTCAATAAAGTAAAGATTAGAAATTAACTCCATACTTTGGTTTATTTTAGAAAATAGTTTTCTTACATGTATGTAAACTAGCTTTGAGGAAGAAGATTACACTGGAAAATATTTTAAAGAATCGAGATTAATACAAAGTTTAGGGAATTGACGGAATGTAATACCTGCTGAAAATGTCCCCTATTGAGGTACATTCTCTCCTATTTGAGGAGTTGTCAATTTGGGGTTTATTTCTCTCTCTCTTTAGCTTTTAATTTCTTCCCATAATTTTTGCCCCAACAACTGTCTTCCCACTAACAGTGTACAAGGTTTCCCTATTCTCTGCATCCTAGCCAACACTTGTTATCTCTTGTCTTTTTGACAACAGCCATTCTAACGCGTGTGAGGTGATATCTCATTGAGGTTCTGATTTGCATTTCACTGATGATTAGTGATGTTGAGCATCTTTTCATGTACCTGTTGGCCATCTGTATGCTTTGTTTGGAAAAATGTCTATTCAGGTCCTCTGCCCATTTTTAAATTGTGTCATTTGGTTTTTGTTTGTTTGTTTTGTTTTGTATTTTATTTTTTTGCTATTGAGTTTTATGAGTTCTTTATGTATTTTGGATATCAACCCCTTATCAGATACATAATTTGCAAATGTTTTCTCCCATTTCACAGGTTGCCTTTTCATCTTGTTGATAAGTTTGATGTAATTCCAATTGTTGATTTTTGCTTTTGCTGCTTGTGCTTTTGGTGTCATATCCAAAAATCATTGCCAAGACCAATGTCAAGGAGATTTTTCCCTATGTTTTCTTCTAGGAGTTTTATGGCTCGAGGTCTTACATTTAAGTCTTTAATCCATTACAAGTTATTTTTTGTGAGAGGTGTAAGATAGGTGTCCAATTTCATTTTTTTGGCCGTGAGTATCCAGTTTATCCAGCACTATTTATTGAAGAGACTATCCTTTCCCTATTGAGTATCCTTGGCTTCCTTGTCAAATATTAGTTGACTGTGTGTGTGGATTTCTTTCTGGGCTCTCGATTCTGTTCCATTGGTCTACGTATCTGTTTTTGTGCTGGCATTATATTGTTTTGAATACTACAGTTTTGTAATATAGTTGGAAATCAGGAAGTATGATGCCTCCAGCTTTGTTCTTCTTTCTCCAGATTGCTTTGGCTATTTGGGGTCTTTTGTGGTTCCATACACATTTTCGGATTGTTTTCCTATTTCTGTGAAAAGTGCCCTTGGAATTTCGATAGGGATTACCTTGAATGTGTAAAACACTTTGGGTAGTATGGATATATTAACAATATTAATTATTCCAATCCATGAGCACAGACTCTTTTCCCATTTATTTGTGTCTTCTTCAGTTTTTTTCATTAGTGCTTTATAATTTTCAGCATACAGATCTTTTGCTTACTTGGTTAAATTTATTCCTAAGTATTTAATTGTTTTTGATGCTATTGTAAATGGGATTGTTTTCTTATTTCTTTTTCAGCAGAATAGTTGTTATTATATAGAAATACAAGATTATTTTTGTATGTTGATTTTGTATTCTGCAACTTTACTGAATTTGTTAGTTCTAACAGTTCTGTGGTGAAGTCTTGAGGGTTAGGTTGGTCTTATTAAATCCTGTCCCATGACTAATGCAGCATTAAGTTCCCTATAACTTCCGAGAATCAGAACTGTGAAAAATTCTCCGAATTGTTTTGACAATAGTTCTACAAATAGTGGAACTTTGACTGACCTTCATCAATCTAACATGTGAATTCTTTAGGCTATCTGCTCTCCTGCAGAACAGCCATCTTGAGCAATTCACCTGTTGTGATGGTTTTAATAAAGGCTTAAGCTAACAGCTTTTAGGTGGTTTTTCTTCTTTCACAAATTCATAATTTGGCTGAATATTATTTTCCTTAAGAACTTTTAGATTTTGTTTTTGGATCTCATGGCACCCAGTATTGCTGATGAGAAGTCCGTTCTGCAGTGGTCAATTCCCTATTCTGGGGTTAGCACCTTCCTTTGCAGTCTCCGCATTTTCCTGCCAGGACCATGGCTTACAGCTGTGGCTTCCCTGTGCTTTCTTTTTCCAGAAACTGTGTAATTTCTGGTCCACCAAAAGTCCTTTCTCTGTTTTTCACAAATCCCAATGTAATTATTAATTTCTTTCAAAAATGTATGTACCTTTTAAAAATTCTTATAATGATTTGGTGTTAAAAGGGGAGATTTCAGCATGTGCTCAAGTTGAAATAAGATTAATTTTGTTTGTTTCTTTGGATGGATCCACATGAAACTATATCCTTCGGGAGTAGAATTGGTGTTCAGATAAGGACTTTTATTTTTACTCTCTACATTTCTCTATTAGAATTTCTGCTTATAAGTTTCCTTTTGATTCAAAGTAATGGGATACTTGATGTATTGAGCATCTTCCTTTTCCACCTCCCAATGTGCTCACCAGCTTTCTCCACCAGCTTTGGTGCCCTGTCTGTGCAGCTTTCCAGTGTGGACAGCACCCAGGGCTCTGAGCCCTTTGTTTTCTAGGTGGGTTTACCCAATGGAGGCAACAAGAGCATATCAGACAGGGGGAGGAGATTGAGGTTGGGGCATTTATACACTGACCTCCCCGCTCTCTCCCCCATACTGATTATCCTGTGTTGGTTCATCCTCTCATGAAGACAACAGCTGCCAGGAGGCCCTTGGCACATAGAGACCCTAACTTCCTCATCTTGATCCTTCAGGCCTAGGGAACACAGTGGCTCCAAGGATGTTAGCCTGGAGACCACATTCCATTGCTGGCTTCTCTACATCCTGCCCACACTTTTAATTAATCCCTTTATTAAATCTTCCTCTAATGACTCAGCCTGAGTGTCATTTATTTTTGCTCTGGATCCTGACCAAAACAAAACCAAAATCAAAAAACAAACCCCAAACCAAAGCAATATTGTGGTAACTTAACTATACAGATTGAGCTTTTTGCTGTTTTGTAACAGAGTAGAAGTATTTTAGAAAGAATATAGGTGAAGAAAACTCATTTTAGTTGAAGGAAGTATGCCACAGAGGGGAAGTAACAATAAATATTTCATGAGTACAAACTTCAAGTTGAAGTCACTCTCTTTCCTGCTCAGCGGTTGCTAGGTTTCTGGGCCTGGAGGGAGAGCAGACAGGGGTGTGGCCTGGCAGACAATGGTCTTCACCCAGCACTGTTCAATCCTGCTGCAGAGATTTATAGAATCTCAGAGAGGGATGGGGCTGTGGGGACTGTCTAGTGCAGTGATGCACAGCACAAGGCGCCACTCTATTTGTGAGATGGCCCCAGATTTAATTTGTGTGGTAACTATTTAGAAACTACCCATGCTGCTACTACTTCTTTAGTGTGTCTATAAAAACCATTTTAGTGGCTATCATATAGTGCTAATTTTCTCTTTGGGGATTTTGGAGAGTAGCTAACAATGGCATCAGGTAACATTCACAGAATGCTTGCTGTGTGTCAGAGATGGTGCTCAAAGCTTGACATGCATCATGTCCCACGACCCTCACCTAAGCTCCACCTGGCTACTGTCCACTGTGTAGAGTGGTGTATGATAGTAGTGGACAGCATCATTAGTCCAGTTTTACTGATGATGAAAACAAGGCAGAAAGAAGTGAAGGGACTTGCCCATCATCACACAGCCATTAAGTGATGGAGTAGTTTGACTCTGAACCCCGCACTCTTATCCATTACATGGTTCCTTCCTGTTAAAACATCTATGCAGAAAAATATATGTACATACAATGCAGAAATACTGCTTTGTGCCTAAAAACATACCATATATGTTGTTTCATGTCACTAAACACACCATAATGCCATTTTAAGTGATGTCATAGTATTCAGTTTTGTCGCTATGCCAGTTTGCTTCATCAATCTCATTGTTATTTCTGCCTAATAATTCCCTTCTAATCCTGACTCCTCTCATATTATAATCTCTGACCCCAACATTTCTTTGAGCTTCATATCCTCAAATGTAAAATGATGATAATAATAATACTTCCTTCAATGAGTGATTAAATATATATTATGAAGCTATTATTATGATGATGATTCTATGTTACAATTATTATTATTATTAAATAGAACATCAAACATTACTGTTGGGGAATGGGGTTCTAGATGACTCTGATTTTCTCCTTTTGGCTTATCATAATATAATTTGTAGCATTTAAATGTATTGTGTAATAAGGAAAATTAGTTCATTGGAGTTTTTTGAACAAATTATTCATTTAAGTATATAAAGATTAAAATATGCTTTAGCGCTCCTGTCCCACAAGTGTTTGGTTTTTTTTTTTGGGTTTTTTTTGCGGTACGCGGGCCTCTCACTGTTGTGGCCTCTCCCGTTGCGGAGCACAGGCTCCGGACGCGCAGGCTCAGCGGCCATGGCTCACGGGCCCAGCCGCTCTGCGGCATGTGGGATCTTCCCGCACCGGGGCACGAACAGTCGGCAGGCGGACTCTCAACCACTGAGCCACCAGGGAAGCCCCCCACAAGTGGTTTTAATGTTGATCAACAACAGTCACCAGTCCAGAATAAACTCACAGAGTTTTATTTCACTGAGCAATGTTTGTCCTGAGTTGATTTACCACTTGTCAATATTTCACACTCTCTTATGCAATCAGAAAATGATTCCAAGGACACTTAGTAATGCTTCCCCTTAAATAAATACACAAGAGCTTCCCTCTGATTGCCCTGTATTTCTGATACTCGTGCTTCTGCTGGAGTGTTAAGGGCACTAGCAATTCACAGGCAGTCTTTAGATATGCAAGAAAGAGGCTCTTATCTTTGTTATGGGGGTGATGCCATATTATCAGCTCTCTATCTTTCTGTATCATCCTCCAGTGACCTTTGTGAGAGTTTGGTTTGGTGTCTTGATTCTAGTGAGACTCAAACACTGCTGCATTTATTCCTGGGCTTTAAACACGGCTGAAATGGTAGTGTGCTGATGTTTTGCACAACAAGGAAATAACCAGTGAAATGCATCTTTAAAATAGATGATCCTATTTGTAAAAGTAAATCATAAGCACATATAAACGGAATTGAGCCTTAACTGTTTTGGGGACCAGAATGTAATTGTTTTCTCCATGAATGATCCTGTGCCAAAAGTGTGTGTGTGAGAGAAACTGGGATTACATTTTGGTCATTCTCCTTAAGAAAGAGAGATTTAGTAGTTTCCTGTTTCAGTATTTAGCAGCCCAAAACAGCTTGGAACGTATTTCATCTACTAAAAGAAAGGTTGCTGATTTGACATAAATGTTAATGAAAGAATAAGACCCAATTCTCAAGATATTTTTTCTTTTATTTAAAATGTAAACTATCACAACACATTGTACAATAAAATAAAGACCTTAGAATCACATTAAAATTTTAAAACATCTCTATATAGTCACAAAACATAAAACATGCTGCAGGGATACAAACACAGTTTGGTACCAAGTCTCAGTACACTTTCACCATGAAAACCAATGGAGAAGCACAGCCTATCTGTGAGTTTCCTTTCTTTAGTAGTAGCTGATGTGACTGCTGCCAACAAAGAGAAATGGTTTCTTTCTTTGGAGACTATATCTCTGATAGGCTTTTACAACTTCATTGAATACTGTGCTTTGTTGAGAAATTACCACTGACTTCTACTTCTGAGCGAGTTGTCATATTTGAATTACAACACGCTTTTACGACACATATTGGCACAATATGAAAAATAAATACTTTTTGAGTTTTCAACTCAAAACAACAATTATTATTAAATAAATAATTATTCCTCATAGCGCATGTCTCATTTTATCTTGCCTTGGCCATTGACACAAGTGAAGCTCAATGAATAATACATTAGGTAGTTTATTTATGTCTTCTTTCATAATTCTGCATTGCACTCCTTTCATAAGCCACTGAGAACAAAGATAAGGTAAAGGGTTTGTTAAGAAGATTCACTGACACAGTTAAACAAAGTTCAAGGCATACAGAAATTTATTTTAAACTCATTATTACTTTTTTCACTCCACTGAAGTATTTCTAAGAGTCTTATTTGCACATCTTCCAATCGGGCCTCAGTCTTTATCCTGATTGGAAGTGATCTGTCCACAGAATTCTTGGTTATTTTGGTCATCCTCATAGACTTGGTGCCCCCAAAGTCTATTTCCACAGTATACCGCAACATTGATTCTCCACAGCTTTCTCAAGCAGTGGCGGACACCATGGTGATTTATAGAAAGGACAATGCCTAAAGTAAACAGGAATAGTAGGAGGATGAAAGCAAAATGTGGGACTTTTATTCTAGGGCAGAGTCAACCAACTACAGGCCATGGACCAAATCCAGCCCACTATCTTTTCTTGTAAATAATGTTTTATTGGACTATGACCACACCCATTAATTTATGTATTGTCTATGCCTACTTTAACATTAAAATGGAAGACCTGAGTAGTTGCTACAGAGACTGTATGGCTCACATAGTCTAAAATGTTTACTATCTGGCTCTTTACAGAATAAGTTTGCTGATTTCTGGTATAAGGGTACCTAATGGCGTGAGGGTCTCTTCCTATCTTGTGGATTCCTCCCAATGATACATTGTCCTTGAGACTAAAAACAATCTCATTGTCTATAAGTAGGGCAATTGAGCCATCTAAACACAACATAGTTTAACTTACCTCCTAGCACCCTAATGGCCTGTGAAAGATTAATCACTGCTTCCAAAGGTATTTAACATATAGCTAGCAAGTAACTTAAGTACTTTGACTATATGGACAGAAAAAAGTACCAAATTACATTATATTATATTATTAAATATAATTTCAAAGGGGTCTGCAGCCACAAAAGGGTAAGGATCAGATTGCTGTGATCAAAATACTTAAGTATATATTTTCATCATTTTATCTAATACTTTATACACTTAGATTTACATTGTAGTCAAACTACTGTGCTTTTAAAAATTCAGTATGCATGTATAAAATACTGAATTTAAATAGAAATAGTAGAAAGAATTGTGAAAGACATGTAGGAATCATAGGTGCCACTCTAAACAATTTTCTCAGTGAGAAGGATATGATGAAAGAGTAGGTAGGTGAAGCCTCCAGTGTTATCACTTTCCCCTTTTACCACTGAGCAGGTTCTCATTAGCATCCAAGATTCCCTTAAGTGAGGTTAACAATAAGGAGAATGTTTTATGTCAATCATGCACACACTTCTGGGGTGGAATAGTCTGAGGCCCAATCCTGGCAGTTCTGAAGGAAAGAAACAGTCCATTTCTGACCCTGGTTTGTTTGTAGGAGGAGGAGGGTGATCAGCACAAGTTCAGTTCCTGACAAGCTTTCGGTAACATAATGTTGTTCCTCAGAGAAGGGAAAGGAATGCGAATGTAAACTAACCAAAGACATTAGTGATTGAGCTGAAATACAATGTTCTCTTAATTGGAAGCAGAGTTTCTTACCTGGTCCTTGAACCCTCTAAAACCATATGTAAATGTTTGTGTGTATGAGCTGATAAGGGTTTCTCTGGGAAGACACTTTCTAGATTACTCAAGATTGTCAAAGGGGTCTGTGACCCCAACAGGGTAAGGATCGGATGGCTGTAGAAGGTGTCTATGATAACCTTGCCTCAACTGATTATATGAAAAGGTACCCGATTGGGTATAAATTACATGCTTGCCCATTTTTTCCTTTTATATTTTCTTAACTAAAATGGAGGAGCAAAGATTTAGTCATAAATTGACTCTGATTCATACAGTGATTCTATTTAATATTATCTATAATTATATTATTTTAAGTACATTTAATAGCATCTAATTTGTTCAAATTGCACATATCTATATTATTTGTAAAGTTAAGCATGTTCTGAAACCTTTTATCAATTCTGAAAATGGAAAGTTGTTGACTGGTGTGATTATCAAGAAAACCACAGGTATATAAGGGCTAGTGTACACTTCTGATACAAATAAAGCCAGTGTGGTTTAAACTTATATTCCATTTCCAAAAGCTGGAAGATAATACATACTAATAAAACAATTCTAGTTTTTCATTAGGTACACTGGTAACTTCTTTAAAATTTAAACTTGAGAAGCCTCCAAATTACTGACGAAGAAATATAAATGTACTGTCTAAATCTGGAAGGTAGAGAACCAATATAAATAGGATACCTTGGACTTCCCTGGTGGTGCAGTGGTTAAGAATCCACCTGCCAATGCATGGGACATAGGGTCGATCCCTGTTCCGCGAAGGTACCACATGCCCAGGGGTCGACAGAACTACTGAGCCTGCGCTCTAGAGCCCTCAAGCCACAACTACTGAAGCCCCGTGCGTCTAGAGCCTGTGCTCCGCAAAAAGAAAAGTCACTGCAATGAGAAGCCTGCGCACCGCAATGAAGAGTAGCCCCCCTCACCGCAATTAGAGAAAGCCCGCGCGCTGCAACGAGGGCCCAATGCAGCCAAAAATAAAATGAAATTAAAAAAAAAGTACTAGGATACCTCATTTTTGCATGACTTTTTCAGATTAAGTAAGCCAGCATATCTTACTTACAGATTTTCAGGAAACCAGAAATATTCTAAATGGATAAGACAGGTGATGATTACTTTCTAATTAATTACATGATTAGTATTTTAATTCTAATTTCACTGAAGGTAAAATAAAGAGAATTTGAATAGTTTCAAATTAAACTACGAACTATATGGCCTGAATGAGCTTAACAAAATATCAGTTTCTATGAAAATGATACAGGGGTTATTTAACCTTAAAAATACTGTTATGGGGGCTTCCCTGGTGGCGCAGTGGTTGAGAGTCCGCCTGCTGATGCAGGGGACACGGGTTCATGCCCCAGTCTGGGAAGATCCCACATGCCGCAGAGCAGCTAGGCCCATGAGCCATGGCCACTGAGCCTGTGCATCTGGAGCCTGTGCTCCGCAACGGGAGAGGCCACAACAGTGAGAGGCCCGCGTACCGCAAAAAAAAAAATAAATAAATAAAAATACTGTGATGAATGAGTTAAGAAATAAGAGTTTTCAGATATATGCATACGGAATTTACATAGAAGAAAGAAATTAAAGAAAAGAAAGGAAATATGCAGGCTTTACATCAAGTGAAAGAGTTGTTCAGACTTAAACTGGGTTATGAGGAGAATTGTGGCACTCCTTCTCTTTAAGGGTTTTATAGCCAGAACTGATTATAACCCTCTAGGATAATTTGATTGGGTTCGTTTTTGAAGGCATTGGAACAGACTATGTTACTCTCCTAGTCTTAAACATTCACCAGGAGGTTTAGAGTTTGAGCTTCTATAATATCATTAAGAGCAAGTGATTTGTAAAAATGGATTTGTTTTTATTTATTTATTTATTTTTGTGTTGGAAGACTGTCAGATTTAACCCTTTGTAAGACTTTCCAATTACCTTGGTAACAAGTAAAATTATCCGTCTTATCTCCCCCATCCTCCATCCCCCTTAGTTCAGTAAGGTTCAATGTGGCTTATTGAACGGATGTAAGGGAAAGGGTATTAGACTAGCCCAAAGATTCAGGTTAGGTAATGATTAAATGCGGCAGACACTGGGAGTTTGAGGAGGATAGATTGATATTGTGGTGATATTAGCTCAATCATCTATAAATCCATTCTTGGATTTATTTATTGCAATTAGATTTTTTCAACATAAATACTAATTTTAATTTTATTATTCCTGTTTAATACTTTGAAAAGAATGCCTTAGAGAAAATAGAAGTAGATTTAAGGTACTGTTTATTTGCAGTCATGGTTTTATACATACCAGAATTTAAAGCTCTTTTGCCCATTAGTCCAACAAAGGAATCTGTTTTATGCCCTGGAAAAATACATTTAGGGGTATTTTAATATGTATATCTCTGAGGAAATAAACTGTTATAACTAGTACCAAGAAAAAGCAAGCTTCTAAATATATGCCTATATAATAAATATATAATTATTTCAAGTTTTGGTGAGCCTGAAGAAATAAAGATTCCTAGTAAGTCTTATAAATGACACTAAATAAAAATAATACAGTGAAAGCACTTTTCTCAATTCTATATCTAAATATTAGCAAGTACACTTTATTCATATTGTATTTTATCTGTTTATATACAAATGTTTTAAATATTGCTATTTGAGCTAGCTTTGATGTTTAGGGAGTCAATTTCACATTTGTGTGACAGAAACATCAAAGCTTATTTCCTCATATTACTGAATATGTTGTATTTCTCAGGAAACTGAAGCTTAGTTAAATCAGATTCCTATACCTGATGATTATAAACTTCTAAAGTTCACTAGTGCTATTTTATTGGATTTTTAAAAATATTTCTTTTGGAAAAAGTACATTAGTTTTGACATTAATAAAGTACATTTATTTTCATTACATGGAATTTTGCTATATATAATTCCCCTGAAAGTCAAGTCCTGAGAAAGTAAATATGAATAAGATTTATTTATTTTCAAAGATGAAGCCTTTGGAAAGGATTATTATTTTAACTCTAGTGGGAGGATGTCTCTTGGTTTATACTACATTAGCTAAGAACACGGCTGCTATCTTAGTGTGGCCTCTACTCTGCTTCCAGTGAATCAAAATCCAAGTTGGAGTAAGTGAGTGGACCTTGGGATAAGTGAGTGTGATTAAGATGGACCCCTGGTACTTTCTACAACTTTATCTATATTTACCTTTAGTATGGATTCTCAGACATTCACTCCATCCTCTTAATTGGCTGCTGGATTACTCTAATAAATGACATCATCATGGAATCCAGCATACTAAAATGAACTAGGAGATGCCTATAAATGCTTAGATTTTTGTTTTTGCTTTTGTTTTTTTCAGTGGAAGTGGTGGGGTGGGGATGAGGGGAGAGGAATGTATGGTGGATTTTTACCCCTAGGATTGAAATTCTTATCTTAAACTAACAATTTACAGGAGTTAAAGGATTCCTTCCTCCTTCCCTCCCTTCTTTCCTTCCTTCCTTCCTTCCTCTCCTTCCTTTCTTTATTTATTATCTCAGTTTCCGTGGGTCAGGAATTCAGCAACAGTTCAGCTGGGAGTTAAAGGATTTTTAATATAATGCATGCTTTTGGTAAGTATGATATGTTTAAACAACAGAGCTTTAAACATTCATGTTCTGGATGTAATATGAGTCTGCTCCATTCTTAAATTGTGTTAATTAAAAATATTAAGTTCTACATTACAACAGAAAATAAGTTATTATGTAAAGTGGAATTCAATCTAATTTACATTTGCATATGATAAATGTCAAAATAATTTGGAACTTACTTTTATGAGAGAGCTGGCCATGTCCTATAGAAAGAAAAATAAAATTAACAAACACAATAGATTTGTTTTAAAGGAGCTATATTATATCTTATAAAGAGAATTATAAAATAGATTTTTAAAATAATGCAATATTTTCCATTCATGTACTATCCTGAGGAATATAGCAGAATCATAAATGCTATCCAAATTATTAATAATAAAAACAAAATATTTTAAACAAAAGGAATATTTTTAAGTGATTTATGTGGGCCACAGATTCAAACTCAGGTCTGTGAGACTCCTGAGGCCTGAACTGCCTGGCCGTACCGCCTCTCTTGTTTTCTTATAAGAGATGCATCTTCAAGGCCGGTCAGCTTTGATGCTCAAGAGAGGGAGAGAGCAAACCCATCTCTTTATTCAATAGTCAACCAAGAATCTGTATTTCAGCCCACAAAAGACATTCTCCATTTTCATACATGTGCATTCACAAGAGTAAAATAAAGATTTATAGAAATGTTTACCATAAAGAGCCTGTAACAGGGCCACCTGTTTTTCAACTGAGGAATCTGACAAGAGACGAATTGACATTAACTGTTTACACGTTCCACTGATGGTGTGAGAATTCAAGAAAAGGAAATATTTCTATCATGAGACACTGGCAGCTAAATCTAATCTAACCCCAGTGGTCTAAAGTCAGTTTTCCACATGGACTGAGAACATTCTGATATCCCCTGGAGGCCCCGTGCCTTCCTGTTCTTTGTCAGTTTGGATCCTTAGTCAAGGAAGCACTTAGCTTAAGGTTGGTTCCTGTTCTTGGCGGTTTGGACCGATCTCTCCCTCCCTCCGTGGTATGTGTGTGTTAGCGGGATGAGGGCCAGAGTCGCGCTCCGGGAGATATACCCATTTTAGGGTGGAAATCTCTGCTCATAGATCAAGAGAGACTGCGTGCTCTGAGCATGAGCTAGAATTCCGGGGTGGGAGTGGCGGGGTGGGGGCGGTGCCCAGAGAGACAGAGAGGGTGATGGCTGCCCATCTCACCAGCATCCCGTTTGCCCATTAATCCGAAGAACTGCTGAGGCTTGGGTCTGCGGGCGATTCTCTGCAGAAGATGCTCAAAGGGCTCGGGCAGCTCCTCCTAGAGGACAGACGCACCGACAGGGGCGTGTAGGCAACCAGTGCAAGGCGCCGGCAAACTAGAGTCATTCTGGTGGTGCGCTCCAGCCTGGGGCAAATCTTGGCGGTGGGGACAGGCCAAGCTAGGGTTGGGGAACCAGCTCCGAGGCGTGCTCCCCACACCTGGGCGTTGCCTCTCTCCACTCCTCCCCGCCCAATTCGTGTCCGACGCCGCCGCCTCCCCGAAGCCTAGCCCTAACCAGTTAGCTGGAGGCTCGTCGTCTCCAAGCCCTGCTCGCTTTCCCCTCTTTCCTCCCATCCCGGGGACCCTCACTCATCTGCCGCTCAGCTACCGGACTTTGTTCATCTCTAGCTCGGGCTTTGGAGGCTTCTCACCGCCCTAAATGCGCACAGGTGTGTGGGGGGGAATGGCGGGGGGAGGGTAGGGAAGGTGACAGCCCTTTACAAGCAACTAACAGTGCGCGACTTTCACTGTTCCGGCGGGGCGCGCTCCCTTGCGCGAATAGCCTGCGAGCAATCTAAAGGAAAACTTGCGGCTACGTCTCCAGGTCCGTAAAATAAAAGTCATGGCAGGAAGTTAACCTCCTACCCACCTGCGACCCTCCAAGCCCTCAGCACCTCGCCACTTGCCCCTGCTTTTGCCTGCGTCGGGCGCGCACTCCTCTGCCCCTGCCCCAGCATTTCCAAATGCCAGGTCCTTGCAGCTGGACCTGAGTCTCCGAAATCCGCGTTACCAGGGGATGAAACCTTGTGAGGTTTCCAGTCTTGTGAGGATTCCGGGATCACCTGGGAGGGTATTATTCCTCCAGAGAGTTCCCGAGACCCGACGATGCAGCCCTCGGGAGGAAACTTGGTTCTTGGATGCAAAATCTCGTGTGGGACCCAGGGGATGGCGTTCCTCTACATCCCTCCCGGCGCGCCTCCACCGCCTCCGGTTGCGGTCCCGGTGCCCGCTAGGGTAACTAGGATGCTATCGCGGGGGGTAAGTGACACCTCCTAAGCCCATGAAGAACGGCGCGGGCCATCTTGGGACCGAGTCTCACCTTGATCTGGTCTCTGTCGGACCAGTCAGACCAATAATTCAGATCATCGTTGGCTCCAATTTCTTCTGCAAACAGTTGAGTGGAGACGAGAAAAAAGACTGCCAAGGCCACGAGGATTTTCATGTCGGATTTCTGGGAAGAGTGAGGAGAAGAGGCAGAGGAGAGAAAAAAATATAGATGTATTGGGGGTTTCTATCCAAGAGTTGAGGCAGCAGAATTTTCGATCCCACAACGGAACTCAAGGTCGATTGAAACAAGATAAACCGCCTAAGGGCTAAAGTCCTGTCGGTACCCTTTAGGAAAGAGAATCAAGCCCTAAAGTTTCTCAAATCCTATTCTTCCTAGATCCCAGCTCCCCCAGCCCCCAACCCACCAATCCACACCTTCAAGCCAGGAGGCTGTGCGGGTGGAAGACAAAGAGGGACAAGGCACTTGGGATACCCGTCTCGCCGCCGTCTCCCTGCCGTCTCCCCGCAGTCCCCCCGCGGTCCCTCAGCTCTCTCCCCGCAGTCCCTCGCTGCAGCGGCCCATCCAGCCCTGCTAGACGCCGCCTCGGAGCGGTGCGCGGTGCGGAAAGCCCACCCAGCAGGGCGCAGGCACTTACTGCGGCTGACCAGCCCTTGGGGTTCCTCGGCGGGTCGGAGCGCTCGCTGGGCGCTCGGCACTCTCTGTCGCAGCAGCTCGCGCTTTTGCCTGCTGGCTGCAGCGCGGTATTTATCCCAGGTTCGCTGAGCCTCGAGACCCACGTGACACGCTCCCCACGCGACTTTCTGCTCAATATTTAATTAGCCGCCTCCTCTCCTTTCGCTTGCGTCTGATTGAGAGTTTCCGAGACGGCAATCCGTCGGTGCGCATAACATCTGGACCCAATTGGGTTCGAAATGACGCAATTATAGGAAAATCGAGATCTCGCCATCCAATCCGCAGCGGCCTGTCTTCTTCAGTTTGCAGATCTGACGCCCCCTCCCCTCTTTTTCTTCAGAATGGGGTTCCATGACACCTGAGATTACTCATCAAAATTGAACAAAGTGACTCATTCCTCAGACTTAGGCAACTTTTAAGTCTCTTGAGAGGGTAAGTTGCACTTCCAAGGGTGGCCAGATAACTTCGGGTATTAAGTTATTGTTGTCGAAAATCAGAAAGAGATAAGAAAGGAGAACTTCAAATGGGGGGGGTAGGGAGACATTTCCCCCCTATTTCCATCTGCAGAGTGTCAAGTGTTTCTGAGATATATCAATAGCATCTTTCTACGAGCAGAACATCTTTCTCCCAAATTAGCTAGAATACTGGCGTTTCTTCAGTAATACGAAAGGATTTTTCAGTCCCATAGGATTTCAGATGATGGCAGCAGAATTATTTTACGTTTTGGAGGCAGGGGAATTTAAACCTGGCATTGCACGTAGAACTTTTATATCAGTGCCATTCTAGGATATCTTTTGTTCCAAGCTAGCTAGCTACACGCTGGAGCAGGGGTATGTTTTCGCTTCTCTCCTACCATTTCTCACTGAAGACTAAGAAACGCGCCAGAGGTGTACAGGATTCTTCCTGGTTGTCACTAAAGGACTCTTAAGATCCTTTGTAGATTTCTCCTGTATATGAAAGTAAGTGTAGTGAAGATGTTAATTGGGCAGTCATTATCAATACGAAACTATTTGACAAATAACATCTGTATAGATATCACAGCTTTCCATGAGCCCATGGTTTGCCCTGCAGACTAAATGACTGTTGTATCTGGGGTGTTGTTTTCTCCTCTTTCCTTAGTAAGTACTATGCTTTCCAGTTAATTCTGATGTTCTTAGTATAGTGCATAAAGGAAATAATTTATTGCAATTCATATAAACCAGTATTTTTTCTTCTAATACTTGTTGTTCTTTCTTAAATAACCCTGACTTTTGAAATTCCCATGTGTCTATCTCATTTCTTTAGGCCTAGCCTCACAATGCAAGGCGTTATATTCTTTGTTTTTATAACTTTTTAATATGGGAAATTATAAACATATACAGAAGTAGAGAGAATCATCCACTTGAAACGATTTACAAGTTTCACTTACAAACCCTTCCTATTTCCCCACCACTCAGATTATTTCAAAGCAAATCTCAGACATAATTTCAACTGTAAATATTTCAGCATGTTTATAGAAGGATAAAAAATAAAAACAGGACCATGCTGTTGTTCCACCTAAAAACAACATAAAATAATTCCTTACATTAATATCCAGTCAGTGTTCAAATATTCCTCATTGTTTCATAAGCCCCACCCCCATACAGTTTACTAGTTGAAATCAGAATTGTAATGAAGTTCATAAATTACAATTGGTTTGTATATCTCTTAAATCTTCCCTAATCTATAGTTCTCTCTCTCTCTCTCTCTTTATGAATAAAGCTGCTCAGTAGACTGTACTATGTTCTGGAGTTTGCTGATTACACCTAGTGGTTTCTTTTAACTTGTTCCTCTGTTCTATTTCCGATTACTTGGTAGTTGTATCTAGAAGTTTAATGACATGGTGGTTTGGTTTTTCTGACAAAGTTACTTTGCATATGTTGTTAGGAAGCATGTGATAGCTGGTTGTTTCTCCTTTTGAGAGTTAGCAGCTGTTGCTGATCATTTTAGATCCATTAACTTATTAGTACTTTCAAAATAGTGTTATTATGATTTTATCATTTATTTTTTTAATTTATTAGCTGGCCTATTCCTTCCATATAAAGAGAAAATTTTTTTCTCAACAACTATGTAGTTACTCTAAGACATGGCTAACCTAGGAAAGATGGGATAAGTGCTTGATTAATTCCCTTTACCAATTTAAAAAATGAGTTGGTAAATTAATACATTCAAATATGCCCCCCCCCCCATTTAGGATTATTATGACTTCATGGATTTAAACACAATTGAAGTATTTCATTTCTTCAAAGAAAGATAGAATCAGGCCTCCTTCTAATCGGTGCTCAGATTATCCCATTTCTTGGCCAGAAGAAGAAAGGTGACCAGAAAGTGACTTTTCAAATTGACTCCTGAGATATCTGATATGCCTTAAATAGGCTTTAAGGGCTTTCTTGATTTTGGTAAGACAAGATATTCTAGGTTTAAGTTGCGTATTTCCTGCCTCAAACCTGCAATTTGCATTTAAGGAGCTCTTGTTTCTTTTGAATTAGAAATGATAATTAGAGACCATAATCTGGGTATTATGGGTGCACACTACTACAGAGTTCTTCATTGTTTCAAGACTTTTTCAATGAATAGAGCTGAAAATGTGTGTATGTGTGTGTCTAAAATCATGAATATATCGTGACAACTTTCTGTTCAAATCAGGATCAAATCAGGTCTTTCTCTAACCTCTTCTATTTTGCATCTTCTCTTTAATGCCAGAATATCAGTTCCCACTGACATCAACATTGTTACTCATTTGCTTTATCCCAATGCACAATGCCAACATGATCAACAATATGATTATTAGAAACAGACTAAGGGCTTTTTTTTGCATCTTTAAAAAATCTTTAAGATATATCACACAAGGTATGTTCAGTCCAGTTACTATGTTTTAAAGTCATTTTAAAAGTTCTCTATATGGTTATGCTATCAACTATAATACACATAGGTTCATTTGCTCACTTTGCTTTTGAGTTTTAGGAATTGCTTTTATTAGAATTGTATAAAACACATAGTTCCAAACTCAAATATTTGAAACATAATGTATTCAAAGAAGTATACTTTCAATCCCTGTCCCACTATCCTCTTCCTTCTAGTAACTATCTCTTTTAGGTTTAGTTTATCCTTTTATTATTATTTTATTTTTGTTGTTATTATATTTTAAGCAAATATGTATTCATATCCCTCTCCACCTTGTAAAATTCCATACCCAAAGTGGGGCATTTTAGACTAATTTATTTTCTTAGTTGCTGATGTGGTTTATGAAGTAACAATAAAGACAGCTATTTCACAAATTCTTTCCTGCTAGCTCAATGTAACCAGGTGTATAACTCTGTTCAGATGCTATATGTTGTAAATGTGCCACAGTACATAGAACAAAGGCTGTTTTATAGAATTGAGTAATAAACAATGAGATAAAAAATTGATCAGGGGCTTCCCTGGTGGCGCAGTGGTTGAGAGTCTGCCTGCCGATGCAGGGGACACGGGTTCGTGCCCTGGTCGGGGAAGATCCAGCATGCCGCGGAGTGGCTGGGCCTGTGAGCCATGGCCCCTGAGCCTGCGCGTCGGAGCCTGTGCTCCGCAGCGGGAGAGGCCACAACAGTGAGAGGCCCGCGTACCACAAAAAAAAAAAAAAAAAAAAAAAAAATTGATCAAAGAAAACATTTCCTACTTTTCCCATGTCATTTGTCAATTGCTAACTTAGCGCTCCTAGTAAGGTTATGCACTTACTGACACTCTTTCTCCTTGAACATTGCAGGGTTTGGACTACTTATATTCTTTATTTCTTTTATTTGGGATATTTCTATTCTTTATTTGTTTTGTTTCCCAAAACATCGAATTTATGAAAATATACATATCAGTAAAATACATATGTATGAGAAGTAGAATGGTGAAAAAGTAAATAGTTAATAAATCATATTTCATGTTTGTAGATTAAAAACATGCAGGAAAGCACAAAGAAAAAATACTATCATCCATTTTCTCATAACCCAGAATAAAGCACAGTTAACATCTTGATATACTGCCTACAATTTTTAAAGGGTAAAAAAAAACACCTGATATTTTTCTTTTTGTAAAACAAGACCTACTCTTTATAAAAAAATAAAGCAATGCAGAAAAATACAATAATGTATCTTTTAAAAAATTACCACAAACTCAGAAATTGCCACCCTTAACATTATTTTGAATGTAGTTCTATGCATATTATATGTTGAAGACTATAGCAATAGTCACAGATAAATAAAAGTTATGAAAGTAGGATGAGATCCTAGGAAGTATTTTTAATAATAGATGGTTGCTTATATTTTATTTGACTTTAGTAGAAGAAAAACAAAATAAAAGTGAAAAATGTTTCTTTACCACAAGATACTTTTTCCATAAAATAACCCATTAATGTTATAAAACAAGATCTGGAGATAAACATTAAGAGGCTAGTATGTAACAGTTTAAAAAATAGATGTTTGGAGAGTATCTATTTATCTCCTGTTTTGAAAGATGAGGACATTAGCACTCAAACTTCCTCCCACCTTCCTTACCCCCCACCTCCCAATTTTTATAGTTATGTTATTATTTTAACATTATTCAGGTTTATAACATTCACAATTATTTTTGCTACTGTACTTTCATTAGTTGTCTTCTATTCATTCTATATTTAAACAGATTTGTGTTCGCCACCAGTCCCTCTAATCTAGGTTTGCCATTCTCAAGTTTATTTTCAATCATCTTTTATTTGGGTGGATGTTACCGTCAAGCAAATTTTTCTTCCTCGAGAAGAAATCATACATATTGCATTCCCTGAGTTCTTTTGTGCTAGTGAATGTCTCTCAGTGGTTCCTATGCTTGAATGACATCTTAAGTAGTTATAATATTTAAAAATTAAATTTCATTTATCTCAGCCCTTTATGGACACTGCTTCATTGTCTTGCAGAATTGAGTGTTGTGGAGAATTCTGAGGTGGGATAGTTTTTCCCCCTGCTTGGATGTGATTTGCTGTTTTGCTTCAATATCTGAGGAATTCTTTCTTTATCCTTGATGTTCAATATTTCAATTAGGATATGTCTTGTTGGGCATCTCACATCTAATTTTCTTAGCGTGTCATGACTGTTTTTGTTTTGCAGATAATTCTCTCTCTTCATTTTGGGGAAATTCTACTGTATTATGTCTTTGTGAATATATCTTTTAAATGGAAATTCCACTTCAAAAATACTATGGTGTTTTTCTTTGGATCTTAATATATTTTATTTTTTATATATATATATACTATTGTAATATGTATATCTAATGTCTATAATATTCTACCAAGTTGCTTTAATTCTTTGCCCTTTTCATCCACATTCACTTAGGTTATTTTACCTTTTCCTCTTTGCGTAGTAATTGACTTTTGTGTCAGTAATTCACCTTGCTGTATCTAAATTACTTACTATTTCCATAATCATGTTGCATAGTCCCCAATTTGTCCACATAGATTAGTAATTTCCTTTTTCATCTCATTTAATTGCTTTATTATTTTATTGGTATAATTTTATTTTATTGAACTTATGTTCTTATTAAGATGTTCTTGGTGTGAAGTAATTGAGGGAGTTTCCTTAGTTATGTTTCCTTCAAGTTCAGTGGTAAAATGCATGAGTTTTGAGCAAGTGCTACCAATTTTAATACAGGCTTAGCCACTTGCTAGCCATGTACTCTCTACCTTAATTTTCTAATCCATCAAATGGGACAATAAATAGTACTTACCTCATAAGATTGCTGTGGGGGTGAAATGAGTAAATACATGTAAAGTGTAAAGAATAGTGCTTAGCACATGCAATGAACATTTAACTATTATTATGCTAGGTGGCTGTGTGTGTGTGTGTATGTGTGTGTGTGTGTGTGTGTATGGTTAATTTTATGTGTCAACTTGGCTAGGCTATGTTGCCTAGTTTGGTCAAATGCCATTCTAGATGTTGCCATGAAGGTATTTTTTTTAAAGATGTGATTAATATTTGAATCAGTAGACTTTGGGTAAAGCCATTATTCTACATTGTATGGGTGGGCTTCATCCAATCAGTTGAAGGTTTTAAGAGAAAAAGACTGAGGTTCCCTAAGGAAGAAGACTGCTTTTGGACTCAAGACATCAACTTCTTGCTGAATTTCCAGCCGGGCAGGCTGCCCTGTGGATTTCAGATTTGCCAGCCCCCATAACTGTGTGAGCTAATTCCTTAAAAACCCAATCTCTCCCTCTCTTTCCTTCTCCACACACATGCACACATACACTCATACACATCCTATTGGTTCTGTTTCTCTGGAGAATCCTAAACAGTGTGTAATATATTTGCACAGTTTCTGGACCATTCTCTCCATCTAGGTGTTGCTTGGGTGGCTCTGGGCGTGACTGTTTGACTCTATTTCTATAATACTGGAGATTTTTTTTCCCTCTGAGGACTAGGAATTTTGCCTTCTGTTCACATTTAGCCTGAGGGAATGACAGGGGAGGGGGGAACTTGGATGAGGTGTGATACAGTCTGAATACTTAGTCTCTGCTCTTTCCCCTGAGATTTTGGTGCAGTGTCTTGCTCCATGTCAATTCCCTGATTGGAGGGTCTGTTCCTTTCTGGCGAGCGACCTCATTGGACTTTGAGTTCTGTATGCCTGACAGCTTCCTTCCACTTCCCTGAGCGTCAGCTCTATTCTATTCCCTGGTGTCACCAGTTTCTCTCAGCCACTTGTATCCTTTATGTTTTGGAAGAAGATAATCATCTGCCCACTCAGTTTTCTTCTCTCCATGTATAGCATCATTGAGAATTCTCAGAATTTTATCAATTCACAAATAAATCTTTTGGAAGGTGATGGCAAAGTTAGGGAGACGGGGGTCCTGTGGAGTCAAGCAGTGATGGGCCTCTCTCTCTGCTTTGCTCCAGAATTTTCTGCTTCTTTCATTGGCTACAGGTTCTTGAAGATTAGTGCATTAATTAGATTGTGACTCTTGTTTGGTGGCTGATGGTAGATTTTAATTTTCTTCCTGGAATTAACAATTTTTACTTTATTTTGTAGGCATTGTAGAAGGCCTGGAATAGTACCATGTTCATGTTATCTGACTAGTAAATGTTTGTAGAATTGTTGGATATCATCTATACCACATGGATGCATTAGTTCTTTACTGTTTTGTTGTCCCAGACTCCCTAACTTTAGAAAATCCTCTGGAGCACTGCTGTAGCTGCAAATATGACAGTGGAAGAATATGTTATCTGCAGGGTAAAGTTCCTTCTCTCTTCCCTGGCACACTGGCTTACCTTTTTTTACATGTTGTTTACTTGGGAAATCTCGCTGCTATGATCACTTCTTTTTTTCTTGTTGCCTCATGGAAATTCTAACATGCTTTATTGACTTTTTAAGCACACTCATGTCAATCACTCTTTGAAATCCTTCCAGCCTCCATTATTACCAGGCTCTGAGTTTTTGAGCATTTGCCACTGCATGGAAAGGGACGCCACTCAGAGGCAAAGGTAGAATTACAAGTTTCTGTAGCACCTGAGGTACACCAGAGGGGATTTTAAGCAGTTCTACTCAAAACCAGGTAATATAATCATGGTTTCATCAGGTAATACTAATCCCTTGCATCTAAATCTAATTACGTCCTTCTATATTTCATGATGCTGCTTCTTCAAGCATTTAGTTGTTGTGTTGCTGTCCCTTTATCCAGAGAGCCACTTCTTATGAGAAACTGATTTGAGTTCCTGGTATAGTAAAGTCAGAAGTGGCACACTACTAGAAAAAGGATACAGTATTTCAACCCTCCAACCTTCTGCACATGTTACAAAAAGAATTAAATCAATAAACATTTATTTAATGTTTGCTATTTTCTAAGCAAGTATGGTGTTGGGAATACAGAGCTGAATGAGTCACACTTTTTGCTCCAGCAGGGCTCAAGAAAGTCAGAGGGGAGGACACATAATAGATGCTATAACAGAAGAGTGAGCATTGTATTAAGGGAGCATGGAATGAGATTTCCCTAGATGGGAGGGAGTAGGATAGAAGGCATTCCAGGGAGAGGGAACAGCTTAAGCAAAGGCAGAGAGGTAAGGCTGTGCAATGGATATTCACTGGAGGATCAGACCAAGGTGGCAAATGTTGCGGGGGGTGGGGGGTGGGGGTGGGGGGGGGTGGGGGGTGGTAGTCTAGGATCGGGAGGGGTAAAACAAGATGAAGTCAACTGACATTAACTTCTTGTTCAGTCTAAACATCAGCAAATCCTGTTAGCAAACAAAGGTAACTTGCTCTCGAAGAAGAGCAAAGCTCACAGCTGTTGTTTTTCACCTCATAAACTCCTACTCACTAGTGGTTCTTGAATCAAAAGGTTAGGTGTTTGGTGATTTTTTGAACTACTTACATATAGTCAAGGATAACAGTTTTTTAAAATATTTAACAAATGTGTTTTCCTTCCATTGCTTCTGGGTGCAATTGAAAAATTCACATTGTATATACTTGCCAAAAGACTGAAGATAATCTCTTTATTCAACATGACTCTGCAGTGTTAAAATAATAAACCAGTCTAATAAGTCTACTGAACATACTCCTAATCAGTTATCAGTTTTACTAAACTGGATCCTTAAAGGTCAAAAATTCAATGAAAATTAGGGGTAGCCAACCCAACTGTCTTAGCAAAATGGCCAGTTTGTGACACGGCATAGAAACAGTGTTAAAAATCAGGAAATAAATCATTCTGAACTAGATTGATAATGAGAATGTGCACCTTCAGATTCACTGGGCACCCTAAAACAGGAAAGTGCATTTTTCAATGTCAAACTGAGAAACCCAGTTGTGAAGCCATACTTTATTCCCTTCATCCCCTAGGCAGTAGTTTAATAGTTAATGTATCAGACAATTGATTTTGAACTCTGAAAAGTCCTCCCTGATTACCCCAGTCCTGGGAAGACCTTGCCATTTGGCAGCCATGGCCACTCTCCTGCACTGCTTCCATTAATGTCTCTACCAAATGGGTTTTGAACTCAGGCGATCTGGTTCCAGGGTCCATGCTGCTAGCTCTTACTGCTGTAGAGTTGATGTCATTTATGTGCTGAGGGTTTGGGTGGGGGATGTCTAAGGGAAGCACTAATCATGTATTCCTATTTTCTACGCTTCACTTTTGAATCAAATCAAGTCACTGTAAAACTCATCTGGATTTCATTGCTTCTAATTTTTGTAAAAATACTATCACAGGTCTATAGTATAACATATTCTATTTAATTGGGTGTTTAGATATAAAATGTAAGAGTTTTTGATTTAAGAAATTGCTAATGAGGAGTATATATGTTTTGATCAAATAGCTCTTATGGCATAGTTCATTGTGTGTTTAATGTTCCTTTTGTAAAAGACTGTGAGATTTATTTCTTTTATTATTTGGTGTATCTTCTCTGGAAAACTGGTATGTCTCCTTATATCAGATAGGAGTTATTTTATCCAATATTTTCACCTCTTTCCCCTTGTTTTTCTTCTGTTTTATTTATCTCAGCTGTCAGAGAACTTAGAGCTAGTTTTCGATTTTGGGGCTCAGTTTTATTAACTTCTAGTCTAGTCTAATTACTCAACATTTCTCTTTAAAACTTGGCTTTCGTCTTATGTTTTAATGTTTAAAATTAGTTTATATCATTAATTTATTATAAATAGCTTCAAATTTTATGTATATATACATAGACATACATATATATGTATATATATATAAAACCAAAAGACTTGTTAGGTTTACATTTCTTATCATTTCCAATACTAATAACCCTGGGCCAACTCTTCATTATCTCTTTTCTATATGATTTCAATAATTTCTTAACAATTTTCCCTGACTCCTGACATATCGCTCTGTAATCTATCCAACACAACACAGTTTGTAGGAGAACTCTGATGATATTATTTTGCTCTACAAAACTCTTCAGTAATTTCCTCTTTTTCACAAAGACAATTACAATCTCCTTAACTCATTGCTTAAGATTCCCTAATATGCATTCAACCTAACTTTTTAGGCTTTTCTCCCTCTAGTGTTCCTCTTTTTTGTGTTTCTCAATTTTTTAAAAAAATTTTGAATTTATTTTTGGCTGTGTTGGGTCTTCATTGCTACACGCAGGCTTTCTCTAGTTGTGGCGAGCGGGGGCTACTCTTGGTTGTGGTGCATGAGCTTCTCATTGTGGTGGCTTCTCTTGTTGCAGAGTGTGGGCTGTAGGTGCACGGGCTTCAGTAGTTGTGGCACACAGGCTCAGTAGTTGTGGCCCGTGGGCTCTAGAGCACAGGCTCAGTAGTTGTGGCGCACGGGCTTAGTTGCTCCGTGGCATGTGGGATCCTCCCGGACCAGCGCTCGAACCCATGTCCTCTGCATTGGCAGGAGGATTCTCAACCACTACCAGGGAAGTCCTGTAGTCTTCCTCTTTGAAATTTTTAATTTAGCCCAACTTGACTACCTGTGGTCTACCCAGTTGTTCCAGCCAGAAACCTCAAAGTTAATTTTCTCCTTTCTTTCATCTCTGCTCCCCCACCCCACCCCCGCCGCCGCCGCCACCACCCTCACCCAATCCAATTCATCAGTTAGGATCCTCACCTTTTTTTTTATGGCCACACCAGGCAAGTCCTCCTCTTCCCATTTTTGTTGCCACCTTGTGAGTCCAGAACAACTTCAACTGTCTTCCAAACCACTCTCCACAAAGGAATTATAATGAGCTTTTAGAACACAAAGAACACCTTGTTACCACCCTGCTTAAAACTCAAAGTGGCTTAAATAAGATCCTTAACCCTGGCCTTCAAAGCCATGCATGATCTGGCCCATGCTTACCTCTTCATGCTCACTTCCTGCCCCTCTCCTCCCATTTACTCTACTTTAGCCTACCAGTGTCTTATCAGTCCCTTGAACACAGCAGTCCCAGTCCATAGTCTTTGCCCAGGTCCTATATCTGGCTAGAGCAGGAGCTGGCAAACTAGTCTATGGGCCAAATTTGGTCCACTGCCTGCTTTTGTCAATAAAGTTGTATTGGAGCAGTCAATGCAGATTGGGTTAGGTATTGTCAATGGCTGCTTTCATGCTCCAGTAGCAGTGTTGAGTAATTGTAACAGAGAACAAGTGGCCCCCAAAACATGAAATATTTATTCTTTGTCCCATTATAAAATGTTTGTTGACCTCCAGGCTAAAATATTCATGCCCCTTCTCCTTGCAGAACTAGTCTTTTCTCATTGTACTGCTCTCAGGTCAAATGTCTCTACCTCAGAAAGGCTTTCCTGATCACCATATCTAAGCAGGTTACTTCCTAAATTTTCTATCATTGTACCAAATTTGTGATTCCATTACATTCACCACAAGTTGTGTTTAACTATTGTTTGTTGACCTGTGACTATATTTTTAATTGAAATATACATTTCTTAAGGGCAGGGAACATGTCAGTTTTGTTCTTCACTTTATACTCAGTTCCTGAAATAATACCCGATCATAGCAGGTAAAAAATGTTATCTGAATAAATGAGTGAACCTGTCCTATGTTCCACCTCCAATTTAAAAAATAAGTTCCCTTTTGCTTGGTGAATATTCTGAGATCTTTTAAGCAGCCTCTTTCCCAGTTTATCTTTCACTGAGAATGCCCTTCCTCTGTACTGCCCTTATGGGGCCCTCTTTGTAGTTTAATCTGCTCTCATGGGTGGGATCAGGCAATAGTCCTTAAGTCTTTATTTTGTCTTGAGGTGTTGGGACAATGCATTTACCTGAGGAGAATAACGTGGAGGTCCAGAGAAACACTTCCCTTATTAAAAAGTTACATCAAAATGAAAATAGAGAAACTGTTTAAAAAAAGGAAAACTATGAAGAATCATTACTCAAAGCCATGTGGTAAGATCCAACCATATCTGCTTAGAGATAATTTTCTTATTTAAAAGTACAGGGGCTTCCCTGGTGGCGCAGTGGTTGAGAGTCCGCCTGCCGATGCAGGGGACACGGGTTCGTGCCCTGGTCCGGGAAGATCCCACATGCCGTGGAGCAGCTGGGCCCGTGAGCCATGGCCGCTGAGCCTGCGCATCCGGAGCCTGTGCTCCGCAATGGGAGAGGCCACAACAGTGAGAGGCCCTCATACTGCAAAAAAAAAAAAAAAAAAAAAGTACAGAAACGTCTAATCTTTAAAACCTTAAGAAATTCATGTATAAATAGATACCCTAGTATATGTAAATTACCTAATATAATATGTCCTTAGTAGTGAAACTCCATCATCTGTATTGCTTGAACTTCAATCATAGCATTAAGATAGAAAAAGAAACAAACTTTACCATTGATTATAAATTTTATCAGAACAGTTTCATAGGAAGACTCCAGAGATGTTTTGTTGCTCTGTAATCATATGTCCTTATTTACAGTGATAGTTTTGATGTGTTAAGAACCATGCATAAGGCTAATTAATTAATTAATTGGTGGGAAAATCTTAGAGCCAAGCTCCGTGTTGTTTTTAGTAGATTTGTCTGAAAGGAATGATGAGTAAGGAACACATGAAGGACAGTATCCCAAGATATCCTGGTGAAGTAACCGGTGAAAACTTCAATAAAAAGGGGAACTGAGAGACAGAGAGGCATGGTTAACATTTTTCGTGGGAAAGAGTTTTGCCCGAGACCTTGGGTCTGGTTCAAAAGCTGAGAGAAACCCTGGGAGACTTTACTACACTTTGACGATGATTTTCATAGCCTGGAACAGAATTTAAAAGAAATCATAAGCTCTTGTCTGAGCAAATATCTAGCACTATATGGCTGTCATCATCTGTGAAGTTTAAGGGAAATCTGAAGCCACTAATGCCTAAACCGTGGAGAGGTCTGATATTCCATCCTCAGTGCTTACTCTATAAACAGAAAGTAAAAAGGCCAGCAGCCTTCTACTCTGCTTGTCTTGTACTGGCCATGAGTCATTGTTAGTGCTATGTAAAAATCGGTCATAAAGCTATCCCAGTAACAGATATAATTACTTGGATTAAGAATTAAATATAAAATAATAATTTATTATTCTACATCTCTGTCAGTCACAAGAAGAATCAATAGAATTATGGGCCAATGGATTTTTAGTTATAAGGAAGTAACTTAACTAGAGGTCCAGTGATTTATCTTCCTTTCTTTTAGCCAACTGAATTCAAGAGATTTGGGACTGATTCTTCCAAAATTAGCAAATAGCATTACCAGTAACTAGGAATTCAGAGAAACCTTTAAAAATTTATTGCCAGTCCCTTTTCCATTTACTTCATTTTGGATTCCCCATCATCTTTCTAGGGTAAGTTATCAGTTAGAAGAAGCTTTGTGAAAGGAAAGGAAGTCCAGTTATTTCTTTTTTTAAAAATTTGTGCCAGTGGCAGACTGCAACTTTGTTCTACCAACATTTCTTTTTTAAAAAAATTAATTAATTAATTTTTAGCTGCGTTGGGTCTTTGTTGCTGCGCACAGGCTTTTCTCTAGTTGCGGCGAGCAGGGGCTACTCTTCGGCTTCTCATTGTGGTGGCTTCTCTTGTTGCGGAGCATGGGCTTCAGTAGTTGTGGCACGTGGGCTCATTAGTTGTGGCTCACAGGCTCTAGAGCGCAGGCTCAGTAGTTGTGGAGCACGGGCTTAGTTGCTCCGTGGCATGTGGGATCTTCCCGGACCAGGGCTCGAACCCGTGTCCCCTGCATGGGCAGGCGGATTCTTAACCATTGTGCCACCAGGGAAGTCCCTACCAACATTTCTTTAGAATATGCTAAGCACACAAAAGAAAAATAATTTCAATTACTGCATCCATTCTAGTGTAATGGGATTTTGCTACTTTAATCTATACAGTGCATAGCTGTTTTAAAACTTTGAGATTCATAGGTGATTACACGTACTTAGAATCATTTAGAGGCTATAAGAACATAGATAATGGAATGAAATGCAGATATCGCAGTAAGATGGACCTGGTTTATCGTCTGTTTTTTTATCGTATGCTAGCTGTTTGACCTTAAGCATATAACTTAGACATCTTATTCCGTATGTGTGTGTGTGTGTTTGTGTTTAATATTCCTATATCATAAGGTTTCTGTGATGACAACATGAAATCACATTGTAAAACACATAGCATAGTACCTGGGAACTGGTAGACGGTAAATTGCAATCATGGTTATATCATTATTACTCTAAATGTAGAATTTGAGTGTTCCAGGGGAAATGCAATATTCACTGAGAGACATATCTTGGTATGGAGAATATTTCCAGGGAGAAGTTAGCTCTGTATACGTAAGTGAAATTAGCTTACTCAACACTTAGTTTCTGTAAATGAAACCGTAGCCAATGTATCTTTACTTTTCTTATTAGGTATCTAAGCTTGCAGCACTGGCCTGTATTTTATGAATGCAGTCTTCATGAGTTTAGATATCAGAATTAAGGCACAGCTCACTTTAAGCAAACTGGGATTTAAGATAACCTTGAGAGTGAGATGAAAGATTTGTTTTAATTTTAGATTCTTGTATTTACAGAAAGCTCCATGATGGATGTTTTAGTTCAAGCTGCTGTAACAGAACACCACAGACTAGGTGTCTTGTCAACAACAAAAATACGTTTCTCATAGTTCTGGAGCCTGGGAAGTTTAAGATCAAGGTGCCTGCAGATTCAATATCTGGTGAGGACCCCTTTCTTTGTTCATAGACTATCTTCTCACTCTCTCCTTACAGGTAGAATGAATGAAGAGCTTTCTGGGGTCTTTTTTCATAGGGCACATTTCACATCTGGGTTAGGATTTCAATATGAATTTTGGGGGGACACGGTCTGTAACAACGGAATTTTAGAATTGAAAGATACCCTAGCAATCATCTTGCCAAACACTTTTTTCAGGTGATGAAACAGACAACCCAAAAGATGTTTCTGAGGTCATATAGTCAGTTATCAGCTGAACCAGGATTAGAGCTCAGGACTCCTGACTTCCGATCAGCTCTTCCTGTGCCTGGCTCTGCTTAATTTAGGACAATTTCCTAGGAGGTGTGATACTTGAATTGGTTCAGGTTAGCAGGCTTTTCCAAATGTTTAAAATATGCCTCTATTTACAAAAATTGATTCTTGTTATACTTTTGGGGAACATTGACATTGGTGGTGAGGAAGAATGGGTGAGGCAGCATGAACCACCTACACCCCCAGACGTATTGAAGATGAATACTGCTCAGGCTTCAGATAACTGCTGGGTTCCTGGGCTGCCACAGGGGAGCAGGTGTGTTGTGTATATACCTTTGGCAAGAGGTGCATTTCTTGAGAAAATAGAGAAGTTTTCCCATAGTGTGTGCAAGAAGAATCTTCTTCCCATTAACAACACAAAATCTTCAGTAAATTCTCACTTCTCATTATTGCATTTGGACCTATTTTGTTGGTGTGTGTGTCGGGGGTGGGGGCAGTCTTATATGTTAAAGTGTTTAATCCTTCATCAAGACGAGCACAAGGCAACAGTAGCAACTGCCCAAAGAGGCTGGGCCATATAAGATTATAAAGAATAGTGAGAATAATGATAGTTATTTTTTATTGAGTGCTTACCAAGTGCCAGATTTGTGCTAAGTGCCTTATTTCATTTAATTATTGCAGTAACCCTCTAATGTGAATACCATTATTATCTGTCTTATTGACAAGGCAACTGAGGCTTTGAAAGATTAATTTGATCTAAGCTCAGAAACAGAGTAGATGCATTTAAGATCATTTTATGCTCTCCAAGGCACCGTCTTCCCAGACTCTGGAACTACAGCAAAACCTGTACTGTTCATTGTCAGTAATGATGTCTCTCTGCATCAGCATTAGCTCTCATCTCAGAGGAGTGCTGAAGCATAAAGTAGTGATGCACGATGTGAAGCTCGGTGGTTTGACTTTATTTTTCTTCCTGTTTGAAAACTTTTTATTTGCATATTTTAAAAATGGTGCATTCGAAAACCAAAATCATCTGAAGAACACACAAAAAAATGGCACTCTGATGAAACTGCATTTTACAACCTGCCAGACACCTTGAACCAGCTTAATTTTCACTGAAGATTCACCTTGGTTCAACCCAACAGTTTCATCATCAACATCCAAGTACTTTTTCTTCCCTGCCAGCCAGCCAGACCTGCCTGGGAGAGACAGTCTTTCTCTGTCGGTAGTTCTTGATTCTTCAATGTGAAAAAGAGCAACATCGTCATTTAAATCTGATCCAACCCCTGCATCTCACAAACTTAAACAGCTAAGAGAAGTAAAATAAGAGGACAATGCTTGTGGAATGAACAGTGCCTATCGGTGGCACACCTCACTAGCATTCACCTGTTTCCTTCTCCAGTTTGATCTTTTCTTTTGAAGACGGTAGAGCTTTCTCTTACACTTCTGCCTTGAACAACTTTGGCTTATCGAATTTCTCAATCTCAGCTATATCGGGTTTGTCAGACGTGGTTGCAGAGAAAGTGGAGTGAAGCAGGCAAGCCAGCAGAGTCCAGTTCGTGAGTCTTGCCTAACTTTTTTTTTTTTTTTTGCGGTGTGCGGACCTCTCACTGTTGTGGCCTCTCCCATTGCGGAGCACAGGCTCCGGACGCGCAGGCTCAGTGGCCATGGCTCACGGGCCCAGCCGCTCTGCGGCACATGGGATCCTCCCGGACCGGGGCACGAACCCGTGTCCCCTGCATCGGCAGGCGGACTCTCAACCACTGTGCCACCAGGGAAGCCCTTGCCTGACTTTTAAGCAGTTGCTGTTCAGCTGAACAATTGGAGTGAATAGATGTAAACAATTTTTGGCAGTTTAAGACAGTGAGCTATATTTACTGCCTTCCTTACTATTAAGTACTGACTCTGTTCGTGGGAAAGCAGGTAGGTGTAGCTATAGGATTACCTCAGGTTTTTTTGCTGTTGTTGTTTATTTTTTCTTAACAATTGCACATCTCTTCACCTTCAAATTCACAGTTGGAGTTTTAAACCAACTGACAGTCATAAAGTCAAGAGTATGTACTCTTGTTCTTACCCGGGAGTATGACTAATGGAAACATAGCTAACAAGTTGTCCTCACAGCCAAGCCTCAGCAGCCTACTTGATTTGTTCCCAGTTGGACAGGCAGAAGAAATAGAGGAAGGGTTACAATGGCGGCATTAAATTCTAACCTTCTGGGCTTAGATTGGGATCTTTTGTCTCTGACAAAGGTTTATAAAGTTAGTAATTATTAAAACCAAAATAAACCTCTAAATAGCCTTTTCTGTAAAAGGAAAAAACATCTTGGGGCATTGAAAATCCCGCATGAAATGAAGATATTTTTCTTAAAAAGAGCAAGCAATAAGGCCTTTAAACTCTATGCTAAACCAAAGAAAAGAACAAGAAAAGAAATGTTATCTTAATGATTGGTCTGCATTGGAAAATATATACATAATCATAATCATGTAAACTTTAAAAAAATTTTAACTTCTAGAACAGTGTATTGACAGAATACGGAAGACTAAATGATGGTTACCAAGCAGTATACACGTTACCAATTTTGACGGTACAAAATTAAGAGTAAGGATGACAGAAGTAAAGAGGCGAAGGTGGGGTGAAGGAGAGCTAAAGGGAAGACTAAGAAAGCCAATAGCTTAATATACTAAACGGCAAGTCAAAAATTGCTGTCTATACTGGATGGAACAAGGGATCCAGGTAGAATGCCAAGTTAGCCAGTAAAGAAAAAAGAAAGCCATACAATTTGGGGCAATGACAGAAGGGGAGGCAGGTGGGTGATTGCAGAGTGACATAAACCTTCATCTATCATAGCAGGAAGTTAATGGGAAATGTTGGGAGCTGATGAAACAAAGAGCTCAGGAGCATAGTGCTCAGAGAGATTTCAGGAGTCCAGAAGGAACAGGCGAATTTGGTGGCAGAAAGGGATGGGTGGAGGACTGCTGCTTGTAACCAGCATGTACATTTATTATGTTGATAAACAAATATTAAAAGTTAATACTGTAAAAGAAATGTTGTAGGAAAATATTTTTCTAATATATACCTCTCAGACCCACTCACACACCTTTTTTTTTTTGTATAAAGTGCATTGAGAACATTGAGTTATTCGGCTTTTTATGGGTTTGGAAAGACAGTGTATTTCTAAGTAGGCGTAGGAAGAACAAGCTTGTCATTTTTTTATTATGATACAAAAATGACCAAGAAAATGCCACTCTGACTATAGATAGGCAGAGGGACAAGCAACAAACAACCCTGAGGGCCATCATATGTAGAGGTGTTGTGATGAGGACTACGAGTGGCTGAGAGTCGGGGTGCAGACAGCTCAGCACAGGCCAGGGAGAACGGGCACCAGGAGTGGGATGCAGATGAGTTAGAACTCAGACAACCCTCCCCAAGGTCCCGGCACCGATGCAACACCAGGAGGCACTTTTCCCTGATAGGGGAGGGAGTTAACCCTGAATTGATTGAGAACACCTGGAATCGATTAAATGGCGTGTTCTATCATCAGGTGAAATGAGGAATTGAAATACAGATTGAGTTAAAGAAAATTGCATTCCTTATTCCACCAATGGGAAGCGTCGTACATTCAGGCGATGCGAGTTATTTGGCGAGGGAGGAGCTGGGGCCCGGCAGTGTGGCTCCAGGGTACTGCTCGCGACCAAACGCCACACTACGGCACTGGAGAGGACAGAGGCTGATCTGCTTAAAGAATTGTTAACATAGATGGCAGGAAAAGGTAAGTACCTGAAGACAGACGGAAAAGTATTTTGGGAATTTTAAGAAAGGTATCCTGAATTACTTAGAACTGAGGGAATGGGAAGATTTACCTAGAAGATATACCAGTTGAACTTGTGCTTGAAGAAAAGGAAAAGCTATTCTAGGTTTTATTATATATATACACACACACACAGAAGCCTGGTGGATGTGTGCTTATGTATCCCATTATTGGGATTAAAAAGAGAAGAATTAAAATTTAAGTACAAGTAAGAATCTTTTCTTTTTTTGGTCTTATTTTTATTGGGCTATAGGGGATGGGTTGGGCAATATTTCTGCAAGTTATGCCCCACTAGGGAAATGTCCATTCTTATTTTCCTGGGACAGCTTTCAGAGCTTTCTCTTTTTTCTTGGAGCCACTGCTCTTGCTGGCAGCAGCCTCTTCAGGTCCACTGCTGAGTGGCTTCTCCTTGGAAGAGAATTTCCTCTTTTTCTTGAGGACACTCTTGTTTTCTGACTCTTCAGCGTCAATAACTGGTTACGTTATTAGATAATACATGTTCTTCTAAAGAAATTAGTAAGATAGTCCTTACCAGAAATATTTAAAATTGGAAAACTGGAGATGTTCACAGACTACATACATTGGGATCTTTTGTCATTGGCAGCAAATTAGACAACACATTAATAAGTCTTTGAAGCTTCTATAGTCAAAACAACAAACTGAAAGTTTGTTTTGACTTTATTTTATTTTTTATAAATTTATTTATTTTTGGCTGCATTGGGTCTTTGTTGCTGTGCACGGGCTTTCTCTAGTTGCCGTAAGTGGGGGTTACTCTTTGATGTGGTGCGCGGGCTTCTCAGTGAGATGGCTTCTCTTGTTGCGGAACACGGGCTCTAGGGGCACGGGCATCAGTAGTTGTGGCTCGCGGGCTCTGGAGCACAGGCTCAGTAGTTGTGGCACATGGGCTTAGTTGCTCTGCGGCACGTGGGATCTTCCCAGACCAGGGATGAATCCATTATCTCCTGCATTGGCAGGTAGATTCTTAACCACTGCACCACCAGGGAAGTCCCTGCTTTGACTTTAAACAATCCCTAAAATAAAATTCATGTTCTATGTTTCTGTTTGTGTTATAAAACTTGTGTTTGTCAAATCAGTCTAATTTTTAAAGGGAGAAGAAAATTACTATTTATTTGGTGGTGGGGGGAGAGTTGTTTTTATCCTACTGTTGAGACAACAAAAGATAAAAATACTACTTCTACATTCCATTTGGTGTGGTATCTTCCAATTCACAAAAGAGAGAGATGGGGAAGTTAATGGATGCTGGAGAATAGAGGTTTGCTATACTTCCTTCTGGGCTGCCTCTGCTTGAAGTCTCTGGGTAATTCAATCTAGCAAAATTATGGACTAATGAAGCCTTTCTGTTGTTAGCTCTTAATTGTAGCCTGTACTCTTACTTAGGGTATCTATAGTGATGTCTTCTCTAAGGGTGAAGAGAGGCTGGGTTTATCTGATGCTAAAATTACTAGGTAAAATGTAACAATACTAACCAAACTAGCATATCTAGCCTCGTCTGTTATTTGGGTGAATTTACCTTTTAAGCTTTACTCAAGGCTGCCACGTCCTGCCTGCCGTCTGCCGCACACGGTGGGGTGTTACTCTAGGACCTTGCTTCAGACAGGTCTGAACTCAAAGAGGGATAAAAATCCTCAACAGCAACTCTCTGGTAATTAAGCAGCACCCAGCAACAAATGAGCACAGGTCCCTGGCATACCCTCATACTTGCTTTTCACTGAGTACCATGGTTTGTCCAAATACCTCCCATATGACCTGAGAGTAATATAACTTCAGAAGAGAGGAACCTCAGAGGCCTGCTCCACCACCTCTGTGAGACCTGGCAGGCCCAGACAGAGTTTCAAGCTAGGGACCCTCACTTCGCCCTCAGCCGTGTGGCTGACAGGGTCTTGGTGCTCCACGCGGGTGTCAGGCTTGTGCCTCTGAGGTGGGAGAGCCAAGTTCAGGACACTGGTCCACCAGAGACCTCCTGGCTCCATGTAATATCAAATGGCAAAAGCTCTCCCAGAGATCTCCATCTCAATGCTAAGACCCAGCTCCACTCAATGACCAGCAAGCTACAGTGCTGGACACCCTATGCCAAACAACCAGCAAGACAGGAACACAACACCACCCATTAGCAGAGAGGCTGCCTAAAATCATAATAAGGTTAGAGACACACCAGAACACCACCGGACGTAGCCCTGCCCACCAGAACATAGGCACAAGTCCCCTCCACCAGGAAGTCTACACAACCCACTGAACCAACCTTACCCACTGGGAGCAGACACCAAAAAAAATGGAAACTATGAACCTGCAGCCTCTGAAAAGGAGACCCCAAACAAGGGGTCTTCTGTATATCCAAAGAAGATATACAGATTGCCAACAAACAGATGAAAGGATGCTCAACATCACTAATCATTAGAGAAATGCAAATCAAAAGTACAATGAGGTATCACCTCACACCAGTCAGAATGGCCATCATCAAAAAATCTACAAACAATAAATTCTGGAGAGGGTGTGGAGAAAAGGGAGCCCTCTTGCACTGTTGGTGGGAATGTAAATTGATACAGCCACTATGGAGAACAGTATGGAGGTTTCTTAAAAAACTAAAAATAGAACTACATACGACCCAGCAATCCCATTCCTGGACATGTACCCTGAGAAAAGCATAAATCAAAAAGAATCATGTACCACAATGTTTATTGCAACTCTATTTACAATAGCCAGGACATGGAAGCAATCTAAGTATCCATCAACAGATGAATGGATAAAGAAGATGCAGCACATATATACAACAGAATATTACTCAGCCATAAAAAGAAACAAAATTGAGTTATTTGTAGTGAGGTGGATGGACCTAGAGTCTGTCATACAGTGAAGTAAGTCAGAAAGAGAAAAACAAATACTGTATGCTAATACATATATATGGACTCTAAAAATTAAAAATTGGTTCTGAAGAACCTAGGGGCAGGACAGGAATAAAGATGCAGACGTAGAGAATGGACTTGAAGACATGGGGAAGGGGAAGGGGAAGCTGGGACAAAGTAAGAGAGTGGCATGGCCATATATACACTACCAAATATAAAATAGATACCTAGTGGGAAGCAGCACATAGCACAGGGAAATCAGCTCCATGCTTTGTGTCCGCCTAGAGGGGTGGGATAGGGAGGGTGGGAGGGAGACACAACAGGGGAGAGATATGAGGATATATGTATATGTATAGCTGATTCAGTTTGTTATAAAGCAGAAACTAAGACACCATTGTAAAGCAATTATACTCCAATAAAGATGTTAAAAAAAAAAAAAACATCGGGCTTCCCTGGTGGTGCAGTGGTTGAGAGTCTACCTGCCGATACAGGGGACACAGGTTCGTGCCCCGGTCCGGGAAGATCCCACATGCCGCGGAGCGGCTGGGCCCGTGAGCCATGGCCGCTGAGCCTGCGCGTCCGGAGCCTGTGCTCTGCAACGGGAGAGTCCACAACAGTGAGAGGCCCGCGTATCAAAAAAAAAAAAAAAAAAAAGATCTACTCAAAGCATTTGTGATTCTGCATGGTTAGTGATTTCTCTCGCATTATTTCTTTTTATTCAAGAGGTATTTTGATCCCCTATGTGCTAGGCACTAGGGATATTGCAAGTGGATAAATAGACATTGCCCTTACCTTGATGGGGCTTGTGTTTTAGTGGGAAACAGAAAACAAACAAAAATAAATGAAACAAAATGATTACAGATTATAAGTACTTTTTACAAATAAAAATAAGTACATTTTATAAATACAAAGTGTAGTGATGGTTCAGTGTTTAAGGAAGGTTTCTTTGAGGATATTTTAACTGGCCTGTGAAGAATCAAAAGCCGACTGTCATGTAAAGAGTTAGACGAGGAGTGTTCTGGGAGAGGAAAGCAGGGTCAAAGCCCCTGTGGTCACTGAGCTGCAGAATAGTGGTGCATGATGTGGACTGAACAGTCGACATGGGCTAGATTATGTGGGGTCTTAGGCCGTGATATGGAGTTGGGGCATGATTCTAGGCATTATGAGAGACATTGAAGGACCACTTAGTAGACAAGTTAGTGGTCCCCTATCCCCACCCAGCCTTCTTGCCCTGTGGTGTACTTTCCCTTCTAACACCTATCTTCTAACCTAATTGTTGTCAGCATACTGGAGTAGCTTTGCCCTTAAGCATAGAGTGTTGGAAGGAAGTACTTGAGAATGTACACTTCATCCATTCCCAGCCCTTGACCAATGTCTACCAAGTGAAGGGCCGCTAAAGGCCAGCTCCCTTGCTTTGGGTTTGACTAGGAATACTCTGAGTTCAGGTATGACTTGTACTCCAGAGATCCACTATGGGATCAGGCAGAAGCTACACTTTCTAGGACTTTGCCTGAGATCTCCCCCTTCTTGACTACTTTCTCTTCCCTGCCTGTTCCCCTGCTCCTTTGTAGCTTTCTTCTGGGAACATTTCCCTAATAATCCACTTATACGTGAATCTTGGTGTCAGCATCTGCTCCTGAGGAATTCAGCCTTAGTCACTCTGGTGTTACTTAGAGGTTGGATTGTGCAGAGATGGTTTAAATCCTACTTCAGCCTCTTATCAGCTCTGTGTCCTTGGACACATTTCTTAACCTCTCAGTTTCTTCCATACATTCCATACAATCATTCACCCTGGTCCTTGTGGAACTTACATCCTACAGTGGGGAGAAACAAAACCTAACAAATAGAGAACATATTAGTGGTTGCCAGGGGTCAGGGAGAAAGTAGTGGCAGAAGTGAAGAAGGTGTGAATATAAAAGTGCAACATGAGGGATCCTTCTGGTGGTGGAACTATTCTGTATCTTGACTGTATCAATGTCAATATCCTGGTTGTGATATTGTACTATACTTCTGTAATATGTTACCATTGGAGAAACTGTGTGAAGTGTATATGGGATTTCTGTATTATTTCTAACAACTACATGTGAATCTATAATTATCTCAAAAGAAAAAGTTTAATTAAAAAACCTAATAAAGGAATAAGCTCACAAACAAATAAATAATATAGTATCTAAAAAGATGATCATTGTTAGGGAAAAAATAGAGCAAAGGAAACGGGGAATGCTGCGGGGGCAGGAATGGGTGTTGCAATTTTCAAAAGGGTGGTATCACTGCGAAGGTACCAGTGGAGCATATGAAGTGCTGGTGCAAAGGGCCTGAGGGTGGTGGGTGTCTGCTGTGTTCGAAGGACAGCAAGGAGGCCAGGGTGGTTGGAGTGGAGCCAGGAAGGAAGAGTAGTAGAAGTGAAGTCTGCTTCTTCACTGACCCTTCACAGCGGAGGGTCAGATGCTGGAGGAACTTGTAGGCCATTGTAAGGCTTTGGCTTTTACTCTCAGAGAGACTGAGCACCACTGAGGGTTTCTGAACAGAGCAGTGACATAATCTGGGTTTAAAAAGTCACTCTGACTACTGTGTTGTGGATAGACTGGGGCTATGTGGAGCCAGGGTGGTTGGGCATTAAAAGTAGGATCTGCATTAAAGGGTTGAGAGAGGATTAAATGAGCTAACGTATGCAAGTGTTCAGTCTCAGCTATTATTGTTCCTTAATGCTGCCTTCAGTAGCAAAGAGAGTGATTTTATTGAAAACTCTTTCTGCTTAATGCCATTCTAGTGGAGATCTAGACATTTACTCACTGTTATCTGGGAAAAAAGTACTAGTTAAGGTAATTGGAAAAGAGAAGGGAATCTCCCCTGATCATTGGCTCAAGACTGCATTCACTAGAGTGGATTAGTTAGATCAGCAGATACTTGTCTGATTTCTAGATCCCTGGTAAGAAAGATTGACTTGGAGTCTAGATTTTAAAAAGTGAGTTGCATTGTAAGCAAACTTTGCTTATTTCATAATTTCCATAGGCAAGTTTAGTTTAAATAATTCAGTGATTAAGTTAGATCATACTTAGAACAAGGACAAATTACTTGCAATAAGGAAGGATAGAGGACACTTCACCTTTTATGTTCAGTATTTCCTGTTGTGTGCTAGAGTCAGATTTTTAAAAAGAAGGAGGGTGGAGAAAAGTCAGGTGTTTCCTGTAAGTATGACTCACTTTCCTTCTGAAATGTAGGCGTAAGTATGGGGTCAAGAATTTCTATGCTATTATAGTTCATTAATTAATTGAAATAGTTCCTCCTCTTCAAAGAGCAGAGGCTGTCAATATTTGGCCAAGTATCCAAGTGTAGAGTACAAACAAAAATGCTACAGGAATTCAAACATAATGGAGGAATCAGTGTTAACCAAATCAGGCCAGACCTTTGGTTCATGGGCTATAGTATTTAAGTTTGACCTTGAAGGAAGAATGGGTTGTGAAACTAAAGGTGTGGAGAGGGAGGGATAGGTCGCTCCAAATGCTGAGACGAGCACAGGAAAAGATGGAGAGCTGGGAACAAGGTGAAGCCACTATAAGGGATGACAAGGTACCATGTTAGGGCTATGAAAAGCAAGGCTGGATAGGTGACTGGAAAATAGCTAAACCTAGGAGGAAGGGTGTTTATAGAGATACCACATTTGTTTACACTGCTAGAATTCTAGGTTAAAGACGGACCAGTGAGCACTCTCTGGCCTTAGATTTTAAGCTTCACTTAGTACACAGACATGATCTGAGGGTTAAGTACATTGATTTTTTTTTTTTTTTTTTTTTTTTGGCGATACACGGGCCTCTCACTGTTGTGGCCTCTCCCATGGCCGAGCACAGGCTCCGGATGCGCAGGCTCAGCAGCCATGGCTCACGGGCCCAGCCGCTCTGCGGCACGTGGGATCTTCCCGGACCGGGGCACGAACCTGTGTCCCCTACATCGGCAGGTGGACTCTCAACCACTGCGCCACCAGGGAAGTCCTACATTGAATTTTATGGCAATAAATCCTTAAAGAAATTAAGAGGTGTATGAGATTTAAAATTGGTTTGAGAGGTAGTGTGGTTGGAAAGTAGTATGTGAAGGGCGTCATGAAGATTTGTAAAGCATAGTCTTGTTTTTGCTTACTTATGCCTTTCAAAAGAGTTTCTCAGGTTTCCACTTGCTTTGAAACTCAACAATTTAAAATGTAAAATCCTTAGAGACAGAGAACAAAGTTTGGTGATTCTTTGTTACCATTGACGTTCACGTGAATGATTTGCTTGAGAGTGAGTAGGAAATGAATCCTCTTCATCTATCTTTCAGTTTAAGAAATTTTGTTTTCTAAAATTCTGTTCCTTTTTTCCTTTTCAGTTGAAGAATGGTTTCTGAAATATTTATGAGGGAGGCCAGTTATAATTAATGGCAATGTACTCTGTTACAACATCAATTTATCACGTTCCTAGTGACACAAAGTCCAATTAACATCTCCAAGGGGTTCATCAAGTGTGTGCTATACTCTGCCATTTAATGACAAGACTAAAATATATTCTTTCTCCATAATTTCTCTTGGAGCAAAAACAAAACCCTACTATCTAATGAAAAATATATACTCCATGTCTGTGTTTGCTTTACTCAGTACAGTATTTCCAGAACCAGGCATGTAGAGGGCTTTCAACAAATACATGTTGAATGAGTGACCAGTTGGATATATGTATTAATGGATGAATGAATAAAAGGATGAATGAATAAATTCCCTGATAATTGGCTCTCCCTGGACCTCTAGATAGATTGCTTATTTAGAGCATCATGTTGTATGCATTGCCTTTCACTACAGAGCTTTCCTAACATCTTTTCTTTTCTTTCTTTCTTTTTTTCTAATCTCCTATTTCCAAGTTTTCTGGAATGCCAGACCTCTATGGGCAGAGTGGTATCTTTTCAGCATCTCTTTGATGCATCCAGTAGCCAAGTAGGAAAGCTGACTACCTTCTCAGTGTTTGTAAAGCAGCAGGTTTGCCTTCACCACAGGTACAGATTATATTCTTTGCAGCATTTACAAAGAACTAAGTCACTTCAAAATAATTATTAATATGACAGACATGTGTCTAAAACATAAGAATTCTTGCTCCTAGAAATATTTTAAATGCTTAAAGGTACTCTAGATTTTTTCCGTTCTCCTCTTCTCCTCCTCCTCTCCAATTTTCTTCTTGTCCTCTTCTTCCTTCTCATCCCCTCCCTTCATCTGTGTCCAGTTAACTACCTAGATCTTGTCATTTGATCTGGCAGCTTTAATTTTAGACTGTGAATATTTCCCCGAAAGTCACTTGTATAAATGGAAAGAAATATGTCTTGTAATAATGGGATTTTCTCAAATTTAAGCAGCAAATGTTATCATTTCAGCAGCCCCTTCTGCATATTAACATGATACAATACGTCATGCCATGAGAATCTTGTGAATTTTATCTATGAAAGTTAAGTGTCTGACCAGTTCTGTGGGAGTGATTTCTTATCACATCATTTTTCACAACCAGGAAACCATGACTCAGTAGCCTCTTGGACATGGTTTTGCTAAACAAGTGGTAAGGAATATTTGGCACTTTTTATAGCACTTGTTTTCCCACTTTGTCATTTTCAATAGTTTCCTAGAAGTAGAAAGATTGTAGGATATCATCCATTTTCTCTCTCTTCTTTCCCCTGCAATCTTCTCTTGTAGGCCCTTTTGGGACCTTTCTATTTCCCACACATCCTCTCTTCCTCACTGTTTCCCCCATGTCAGCCCAACATTGACCAGCCTATCTGCTGAGTAGAGGAGAGAAGCTTCACACCTATAGATGTAAATACTGCTCGTGGAGGAAAGACACAGGCAATGGAGTCCAACCGTCAGTTCCACCCACTGCCTAATTCCAGAGTGGGTTTTATGCAGGGATAGAATAGTGGTGTGAATTGAGGCACGCTAAAAAACCTGCTTCCTCCATCAGGCTTTATTCATAGGGTCAATACAAGTCAATGAAGTCATTGCTGGATCTTTTAGGGATATAAAATCTGTTCTGGGTGTCAGCTTGTATCTTATAAATTAAGAATGGAGATGAATATGCTCATAAACTTTGTAATGTAAGGTGGAAAAATGTCACATTTAGGTGCTATAATAGAGATAATAGATAAAGTTCAGCCAGGGGAATCAGGGAAGGTCTTACGGAGACTCAGGCATTCACTTTTAGGATGCAGCTCTTCTGGAGGAGTAATTGACCAGAGCATTATTTGCCACTAACAATTTAGCCCTCACTAATGTGTTGGTTACTTACCTGTTCTAGAAGAGCGGAGAGTAAATTCCTAAGGCAGCAGTCTAAGGACAGAAAAGTTTTTATGGTGGGGATGGGAAGGGAAGGGTATTGATAGAGGAATTGGCAAGGAAGCAGATGAGTCATTATCTAGGGTGGCCCTGTGGAGGAAGGATCTGGGTAGATCAAGGGTATCATGTGTGATGGATCTCGGAAGAGAAGGGAAAGGAGATGGAAGAGAGTAGTGAGAAGAAGGATGTGAATAGGATAGTTGGGGCATACTGGTTCTGGTCAGATCATCATTTCTGTACAAGAAATGTGACTGTGAGTGGTAAGTAGCTATGTATAGCGTTACTTTTCCTGGGAGAAAAGCAAATGAATGTACCTCTTGCCTCTTTATATAATCTCTTTAAATTATTTAGGCTGTTATCTCATCCATCTTACAGGAAGCAGTGATTAAGACCTTTCAGGGTTTTCAAGTGTTTCTCAAGAATCATGATGCTATCAGTGACTTTTGGGTCCTTTTTTAAAGTTGATAACATTTTGATTTTTAAAATTAATAATTATTTATTAATTGTATTTGAACAGATGTGAAAACATTTTCCTATAGATAATATTCTACCTGCTTTTAAATGTAAGGTCTGTGAAATTCAAGTGGGCCTGGCAAGTCAGCCATGTCATAGAGGGAACTGTCATGCTACAGTTGAGACAGGATACCAAGCTGGTTGAACTTTTGGTCTGATTCAGCAATGTTCTTCATGAAGCTCTATAATAAAATGTGCATTTTCCCATTTTCATGTTTTTAGTCTCTCTCTTTCTCTACTTAGTGTGCATGTATTTACATATAAACACACCTAAACATTTTAGTTCTTTTGTTATTTCTGATTATGATTTTTCTTTAATACTTGAGTCACCAATTATAAAGATATCTTAAAACTTAAAATTAGCTCCTGTGACTAATAACCTTATTTTTGGTCCAGTTTCCATTAATGTAGTTTGAGGAGAGCATGAGCCTGTTGATAATATCTCAGAATGCAATATGTTATGCCCTGAGAAATCATTTAAATCTATATTTGGATCAACATTTTGAAAAGTGTGGAGGAGAGGGAATCACCATGGGGAGGAGAGAGGAATGTTTTTTTTCTTTTTAAAAGCATGTGGGTTGATGCATTTTTATATCTTTTTTTTTTTTTAAGTCTAAGCTTGTGTAGGCTTGGTGAATGTTAATGAAAGAAACAATATAACGCATATTCCTGGGTGTTAGTGAAATTTATGGATAGAAAACTCATTTTGTGAAGTTAAGAGCATAAATACGTGTAGATTCATCACAATAAGATCTAGACACCATATAAGAACACACATTCCTTGTTTAACATAATTACTGGCAATAACGGTTACTGCTAATACTTCATCTGTATCTTTACTTCTGTGTAAGATGTAGTATTATGTGCTATGGAAGGCATTTGCCTTTCTTTCTGGACGTTCACACCCTTTTTGTATGTGGCAAATTCCAATCCTGATGAGCCTCTACCTCCCACTGTAGAATATAAATCTCTTTCCCCTCTTCCATTTCATTAGGGTGCAGGGATTTGACCATTGACTTAGGCTCTACCAGTCACATTAAGTGATGAAAGAAACAGGTGCCAAACAAAATCCATTCTGCTTGCATGGCAGTGGGTATTGCTGCCTCTGCAATTTCCTGAGGCAGTGGTGGCAGAGGTTTCAATGGTAACACCCAGTGTCCAGTGTGTTGTTGCTGTCTCTGCTCAGTGAGGGTAGAAGTGGTGACTTCGCGTTAAAGGGGCAGCATGATGTGGTGGTTAAAGGTATTAGACTTTGGAACCAAAGGGTTATCTGGGATTGAATTCCACATTGACCACTTAGCAGCTGTGTTGATCTTGGGTCAGTTACTTACTTCTCTGTGCTTCAGTTTCATCATCTGTAAATTGGGAATAACAATAGTGGTGACTACTTTGGGTTTGAAGATTAAATTAGTTAATATTGTAACATACTTAGAACATAGTAAACCCTCTGGGGCAACAGGTGAAAATTTCTCCAAGCAGTACATTTCAAAGAGTCAGTGAGAGAAAATAAGATTGGTTTAGGTTTACGCCCCTGAGACTGGCTTATTCTATGTGCTGGTTATATCCATCGTTCCTAAACTGTGTGCCAAGGCATCCTGAGTCACAGAGGTATGGCAGGTATTTTAAATTTTTGAGGGAAACACAGTGATACTTGACATATGTTACACATCATGAGAAGTGTTAGCCCAGGGTAATTCAAAGTTTCATTAGTTTGTGCTATATTTTTTGATGATAGAACTCTTTGCAAAGATGGATTGTTTTTGCAGTTGCTGTGGTAAAAAGCAAGTACTGTGGGAGAAATTAATGTGGAACAGGCAATGAGAACGCCATTTTCTCGCCTAAGGTCTGAAAAGTTGTGCAGTGCCGTATACGTGCACACATCCCATTAGTAAATGGTTTTGTCTATTCAAGAATAACATAAAAATGTTTTTCTTTCAATAAAGTATACTATTTTTTCAAACAACTATCAACTTGTTAGGACATAAATACTTATTAAGTTGTTTAAATGTAACTACCTGATCAACAGAATGGTTAGGTGTTTCTTTTGGTCTAAAGACACTGTGTAAAAATCACTGTAACAACAAGGATACTGTACACCAAGAAAGTTTGGGAACTTCTGAATTACATTTTCAGCAACAAGCAGAATCCTCAGACTGGCGCCATGATCTATGGAATAAGGAGACTATTAACGGCCAAATGGACATCATTAGAATTCCCCCATCCTACAGAAATAGAAACCCCAAGGCAGTAGTATATCTCTAGGGAGAATTGCAGAAGTTGTCAGACTTGAAAGATACAGGGATGGTGATGCCCATAATATCTCCTTTCATCTCACTTTGTTTTGGCCACTATAAGAGGCAGATGAGTCATGAAGAATTATAGCTTGAGTCTGGAGAAGATTTGTGTCTACTTCTGTCGATTTCTGTGCACATTACCACAAGATCGTATTAAATCAAATTTCCGACTAGAAGAGTTTTAGCCAGTGCAAGTAGCCTATATTAAAAGATTGCTGTGAGGCTTGACTTGAGGTTATAAATTCTCCCAGCACCACTGTTGAGACTGGATAGTTTCCTTGCTGTGCTGGATTGCTTGTTGTCAGGGTGGCGCCACTATCACCAATCCCTTTTAAATTCTGGTTAGATTTTACCAGTGAGAATAATGTAGAAACGTTTTGGATGAGGTGGAAATTATTATCATTAGAAGGCTGTCAGATGATGAGATGCTGCAGCTTGGTCAGTGCATTGGTTCCCATAGACATTGCAGCGTCCACAGAGCTCTGCACAAATCACAGTCAGGGGCACGTCACAGATATCCTCCCAAGCTCTAACATCCCACTGGTTGTTGACTTCGTGGTAGTCCATGCCATGAGGTAGCCAAATAGATACTTAAATGATCAATCAGTGGTCACCTAGAGTCAAATGTTGATAGAATACTAGGATGACAAGGTAGTTGCTGCAACAGAGAATTATAGTGGGAATAAAGAGAATAGGATTTGTGGGTGATATTCTTGCTTCTAAGTATGCTGGAGAACTTTCAAAAAAATGATGGGACCAGGGCTTTATATTTATAGGATTAGGATTAGGTAAAGACATAGAAAGCTTTCATGATTGCCTTGAAAGAAATATTTATCTCATAGTCTAGGTCTTGCAGGTAGCTGAATGACAACACAAATTGAATTCGCAGCCTCATAAGGTATTGAATTTTAAAGTTCAGGCATTCGTTGTTCCTGCTCAACTCAACTTTGTTGTCTCTCATAGTTTCTAGACCTATAACAGAACTCAAATACTCAAGGAGGCAGGTTCAAGAGATGATATGAGAGAAGTACCATAAATGTCAAAGATTGCAAGACTTTGTCAATTTGTATTAGCAGAAACATAGGTAATATGTATGGGAATAAATCCTAACTGTGTTAGACCAGGGTGGAAAAAATACTATGTTTTATTGATGTGACTGTGTCAACCAGAGATTCTGGTATCAGTGTGTTAACTCAAGCACCTGAGAGTGGCTCTAAGAATTTGCTTGGTTGTTGGACTGAAATCTAGACCTGACTATTTTTTACGTTAAATGAAGGTGAGATGCCAGAACACACTTGATGGACTGCAGAGAAAAGTGTGCAAAAGCTTAGGGAGAGGAGAATTACTATGTACAAACTGGTTGGCTACTACTCCCCTCCCAGGTTGAAGCAGGGAATATGCCTTTCACCAAGGCTTTGGAAATACATCCATGTGGGGAAAACCAGGATCCTTAGAAGGCTTTTTATTGGCTCTTCTCTACTGTCATGATTCACCAGTTAGAGTAGTGGCTTATGGAAGTCAGATGATTAATGAACTTTCAGGTCAGGTCCATCTCACAGTGGGTCCTGTGAGTCTATAAAATGCACCTCTTGGTTATCTTCCCAGTCTTAGATTCCAGAGTTGGGATAGATATATTCAGCAATTAGCAGAATCCCCTTATTGGTTTATTTATCCCCTTATTGGTTTATAGAGTGATATCTATCATTGTAAGAAAGAGCAAGTAGAAGCCTCTAGTGTTGCCTCTTCATACCATGATAGTAAACCAAAGTAATTTCACATTTCTGGAAAAATTACAGAGATGAGTGCCCTCATTAACAACCTGCAGCTCATCAAGCGATTATTCAGCCACATTCCCATTCAGTTCACCTATTTGGCCTATAGAGAAGACTGACGGACTTTAAGAAGGTGAGTAGATTACCATACACTTAATCAGATAAGGATTCCGATTGCAGCTGCTGCTCCAGGTGTGGTTTCTTTACCTGGAGAAAACCAACATAGTTCCTAGATTTTCCTGCTAGCGTACTAACAGGAAAACTGTACTATATATTTTAGTAGGGGGAATTGGTTTAGATTATCTAAGGGAAATAGGGTTGCTGTTATTCAAAGAAGGCAGAGAGGAAGGACAGAGCATGATGTAACCAAGGATCCTCTGGAGGGCCTTGAAGTTCTTCCACGCACAGTGGTAAATGTTAGTGGATAACCAGAGAACAGCTTCATTCAGGCAAGACTGCCATAGATTCAGATCCCTCAGGGGTAAAATTTGGTGTCACTTCATCAGGGGAAGACAACCACCAGCTGTGTTGCTGGTTTAAGGACAAAAATATGTAATATACATTGTAAAAAGAATCATAAATAACTATAGCTTGTGACTTGAAGAAAAATGGACTGATATCAAATATATGTACTTAAATACATATTTGTGTATATATAGTTAAATATTAAATACATGTTTTCCTCTTTTTACCCTCTCCTTGTCTCTCATAATTTTATGTAGAGTATGCTGATGGTGATTTTTTTAATTAATTAATTAATTAATTTTTGGCTGTGTTGGGTCTTCATCACTGTGCATGGGCTTTCTCTAGTTGTGGTGAGCAGGGGCTACTCTTCGTTGCGGTGCGCAGGCTTCTCATTGCAGTGGCTCCTCTTGTTGAGGAGCACGGGCTCTAGGCCCATGGGCTGCAGTGGTTGTGGCATGTGGGCTCAGTAGTTGTGGCATACGGGCTTAGTTGCTCCGTGGCATGTGGGATCTTCCCGGACCAGGGCTTGAACCTGTGTCCCCTGCATTGGCAGGTGGATTCTTAACCACTGCGCCACCAGGGAAGTCCCTGATGGTGATTTTCATAATCCATAGGTTTCATGTTATTCAAGATGGGATTGTGAAGTAAAGGAGGAGTAAATGTACCCCAGAGATCCTGGACTTAGAGCTGGGTACAATAATAGACGTATTTGTTTGAAAGTTTGTATAAGGAAGAAGGGTGTATGAGGAAGTTGAGATGCCAAAGGAGTGGACTATAGTGGATATTTTCCATCCTTTTTGGCTTCTCCGTTTTTAATCTCTTTTAAATTTAGGGGAATTTCTACCCAATGAGTAGACGTCTCACTATGGAAACCAGAAACCCATTTCTCCATCTTTATTTTAGCTCTAAGTACAAATATGTGACCCAGCCTCCTCCAGTTGGACACACCCATGTCAGTCTTTGAAGCCGACTCTGATGGAGGAAGTTGCCATAAAAAAATGTATTCTGGTTTGGCTGACAAAGGATAGATCCTGCTTCCCAGAGGTAGCAGAGGCAGAGGTTCTATTGGCAGCATCCTGTGCCCAGTGATACTGATGTCAATGCAAATCCCTGTATCCATCTCAGTGGGAATGGCAACACTGCCTCCAAAATGCTGTCTCCAGCTGTTGTACAGTCCAACTTACAGCCCTGGTTCTGGCTATGTAACCTCAGTACTTGTTGTTTTGGTCTTCCTGTAGCTCATGTAGTTACTTAAAAACATTTAATGAATTATTTTTCTGTTTAAGCTAGTTAGAGTTGGCTTCTTTTTATGACTATGAATCTTGTGATATAGGTACTTTCATGCCTCATCTCTAATCCTTATAACTACTGTGTGAGGTAGACTTTATTATCCCCCTTTTATAGGTGATAAAACAGAAATTAAATAACTTGCTCCAGATCACAATGCTTGTTGATAAGACTAATGTTTAGTTTTTATAATTTATATTTATTAATTTTCACTTAAAATTGATTACATAAATATTATATACATATATACAATTGTTCAATTATAAACAATAGTGAGAATGTCAATATTTTAATAGTATTTATATCTTGGCTTAGTTTCCTAGTTATTTTTATTTATTCAACTTCTACCTAGTTATATGTCATAAAAAATAATTATATTGGTTCCATTATATTTAAATGCATTTAAATTCTCATTAGCATTCTCATGCAAAATTCTCATTAGCATTCTCATGCAAATATTTAATTGAACAGCATTTTCATACCATTCAATTTTTTTTACCAGAATTTTTTTTCCTATGTTTTATTTACATTTGTTTTTTTCTTAGACTGAATTACAACGTAACTTTGGGGTCAAACCTGTTTGGGAGCACAGCTCCCTTTGTAAAACAGAAAGCAACAGGGAAATGTTAAAAAAATAAGCTAAAACTAAATTGAATGACAAAACAAGCCCACGAGTATGTTCATACTAAATCAGAAGCTGGTAACTTCATCCACGGCCAGTTGGTCAGGGTATAGATGTATTTTCAAAATTTAAAATTCTATTTTGGGGTTTCAATAGTAATGATAGTCATTTAAATAGGCATAATGATGTTAATGAGTATATCCTTGGAGGGGAAGACAAGTTTTAATCAATAAAATTGTTTCTGTATTTCTTCATTAATATTTATGTTTACATACTCACTGTTGTGATGAATATTTCACATGTATAAATACAGTTCCACATTTGGTGCATAGAAACACATTTATGATGAGGGTTTAAGGGAATTAGAATGTTCTCTAAAAAAGCTCACTACAGCAGAACTATTATTATTCACTTTAATAACCTTTCTTATGATCATGTCAAGCTATCAAATATTCAAGTGGCAAGCATAAAAGACAGTACTTGGTATAAAAGACCTCTTTCCAACACATTCTTTTATCCCTATTGCCTTAACCTAGGTTAAAACTGTGTTTCATAATAAAACAATGAAGATAAGCCACTATTTTATTTACCATTCAAATGCACTTTTAAAATTTGTTAGATGATGGCAAAGACCAGAAATGCTTCAGGTTCATTATTCATTTCACACCTTGTATAGACAAGGCACTAGGTCAACCATCTACCAAGTAAATAAGGCTGGATGAAAATGATTCACTGCAGCACCCACGGCAGGAATCTGGACCTCAAGTTAATGTCAGTATGAGCAGAGCTAACAACTTACTCTATTTAACCCAAGAAGCTAAAAGAACCTAGAGTGCATGGAATCTAAAGGCCTTCTCAGGCAGAGGTCCATTAAACACTAAGATTTCACTTTCATTTCTGATGTATATCTGTTTGCAGAAATTTATCCATATGTTATGATCCATTCTAAGGCAAGGATCAGTCATATGTCTTTTCTTCTTTGATAGAATTTGCACTGACCTAAAACTATGAACCACCAACTGGTGCATCCTTCAGCCCTATGAACCAACACAGCTCCTGATATCAATCTTTTATTGATGCCTGAGTGAAAGGAATGCTATTCTCCTCCAAGAGCTTCAGTGATAGTCTCCAGGTAGATGACTCCTTGATTTATACTTTTGACTTTGGTCTCTCTCCTGAGCTTCTTATGCACACTTCCAACAAATAGAGTACAAATCTCTTTGTTGAGCTGTATCTTACCTTCTCTTGGAAGCATAACAGTACTTGGAGGGAGTGTAGATTCAATATCTGGTGAGGGGGGTAGGTGGCAACAGGAGGAAAGATTTGCCTCTTTACCTTTTGCAATCTTTCATAACCATCCACCTCATCTCTTCTTTAACACTATTCAGATGACCAGTGAAGCTTTTTTAGAAAAAGATAAAATGTTTTGGTGACAGATATGGCACCAAGGCATTCCTTTATTCAGAGCAATTTTGTGAATTAGAGATGTGACTTCTCTGGCTGTGGTTTGAAGGTCTGCCATCCTCCACTGGGCTGAGGGATGTGATAGAGGGTGGAAAGCTTCAAAAAGCTCTGAGGAGTCAGTGTTGTTGCCCAGGGTACAAGATCCAGCAGGGGAGTGGAGCTGAATTGAATGCAGAGGGGAGCTGCTGAAAAGAAAGAGGATGAACAAAGAATATATTTGATTCCCTTATAACTTGAGCTAAATCAACACCTCCCCCTGCTATAATCAAGGGTGTAAGGGACTTCTGTATGTTGAAGTCTGCTTTCCTTTGGTTTATAGTAAAATGTTGATCACGTGTCCTTCTGTAATTTATTACTGCTTCGTTCTCTTTTCTTCTGCTACCATTATTTCTGCCACCACCATCACAGTTATTTTTCTGTTCTTCTTCCTCTCATGATCTTTGCCTTTTATATGACAAATATTTGTGAAGATAGGCGTTGCATTAGGTACCATGGGGAAAGGAGCTATAAAAAAGAGGTATAAGGTATGTAATTCTCCTTTAATTATGTAATGTAAATATCAGGTGCCTATTCATCTATTCACTCTCCTGTTTAAGCAATATCCTTCTCTCACCCTCCCCCAGAGCTTCTTGTACAAAGTAAAGCACAGCAGTATAGAATTTGCCAAGGCAAAGAAACAGTTTAATCTTAGATGTGTAACATGGGTTATTTCTGTGCCATCAAACCCAACAAAAACACTAAATTGTGTAGGTATAGTTTTCCATATGGATAAACTTCAAATTACGTATTTTAATTGATGATCATTAATGATAATCTTGGTATTTCAGGTTGATTTATTTCAATTCTGAATAACATCAGATACCTCTTTTAAAAAATAGCAGCTATTAAAGCCCTTGACAGGTTAAAGAAAGAGAGAGAATTGAGGCACCAAAGGACAAATACTGTATGAGTCTATGATTCCACTTATATGTGGTGTCTAAAGTAGTCAAATTCATAGAAATAAAAGTAAAATGTGCTTAACAGGGGCTGGGAGGAGAGAACAAAGGAGAGCTGTTGTTTAATGGGTACAGAGTTTTAGCTCTGCAAGATGAAAAAATTCTGGAGATCTGTTTCACAACAATGTAAATATAGCTAACACTACTGAACTGTGTACTTTTAAATGACTAAGATGGTAAATTTTATGTATGTTTTTACCAATAAAAAGAATTAATCAAAAAAATTAATTTTTAAAAGAATTTACCAAGGATTCTAGAGAGGAAATAAAGCAGACTTCATATTATACTGTCAGAGAACAACTTGAATCCACCTTAGGCATTTCTCTTTTCTAAAACTCTACCTTCAGCTGTGCGACCAGCCACAGCAGAGTGGTGATGGCGGTGGTGGAAACTTTCTCCTCTGACCCTTCGCATAGCGAAGGCATGAGGAGTTTGGCCTGGAAAGGAGTCAGAATCTTGGAGAGAGGGTATAGGTTATCTTTGAGATCCCAGTGGAAATAATAGGTATGGTCAATTTTAGAGTGCAATTATAGAAAGAAAATCAATAGATAAAGATAGATTTAAAAGATATCATCAGCTGTAGAAACAAGTGATAACAGCAATTGTGCAGTGAGAACTTAGGGTTGGGAAACTGTTGAAGAGACAGTTGAGGAAACTGAGGCTTAAACAAGTGAGATAAATATCCAAGGTCAGCACAGAGCTAGCAAGTAGTGAAGGTTGGATTTATAAATGCTTTACTTTCAACATACAGAATGTTAGGCAGACAATTATAAATGCCTGTCCCCAGTTGCAGAAGTTGGGCATGTCAGCTGTTTTGTCTGTTTTTTTCCCCTCACATTCTTGTCAGGTGCTGCATGATGCTGTGTATTTGTATTGCCCACTGAGTAAATGTTTAATGGAACAGAATGGCATCACCATGAATGAGAGAGCTCAGTGGTCCTCACCACAGGCTGTTTCTCTGTTAAGTCAGTTCCCAAGTTGAACATCACAGATAAGATCTTCTCTTAGAGCAGGAGGGACTTCAACTCTTAAACACACAGGGAAGGAGCTGTTCATCAAATCCTCAAGATTTTCAGCCACTACGACCAAAATAAGCATAAATTATGCCCTCATTGAATAATGTTTTAAGTGTGGAATCTTTTAAAAGCATATTTATTAAGCATGAAAAAATTTTATTACATGACCACAGCAGGTGATGCTGCTTTCATCAAGTGCCCCTGGATAGGTATTTGCATGTTATTGTCTCCAGGAAAGCACTAGAAGTTAATTCCAAAGAATCCTGTTTCCTTGGCCTCATAGGTTAATTTGCAGTATACCTGGAGCGTAAAATACATTTTAGAACAGGAGTCCCGTATGTCAGAGGGTCTGAAAAGCAGAGATATAGTATAAATAGCTTTGTTATTCATATGCTGTATATGAAAACATTTAGATGGAATATATTCTGTAGCCAAAGAACTATATTTTCTCCCAATAATTTGAAACAAAGACGTTAAGAACACAAACCACACTTAGAAAGAAAGAAGAATGATATTTTCTTGCTGCTGAATTCATGAATCTATTATGGAGACTCATTTTAATCTTTAGATTTAATGTGTCCTTTTTATCAAGAGTGAGACTTTTCTTTGTGTCTACAGTAGAAAAATGGCACCAATTTAGTCCTGTACTTTGCCAGCCCTCGCTTGTCACGTTTTTTGAATGATCACAGTTGTGCATCAATTGTGTCAAGACAGCTGTGCATCAATTGTGTCAAGACAGAATAGAAAATTGGGTTGTGGGGGTGGGTCCTGTTAAGGATCTATACAGATTTCTATAAAACATTCATAAGGATATTGCTCTCATTCTTTCCTGAAGGATGATGACTTTTTCTTTCTTTTTTTTTTTTTTTTTTTTGGTTTTGTGGATCTTTAACTTTTAGAACAATAGAAACAGTTTTTTTAGTCACAAAGACCTTTGAGAACATTCATACTTTTAGAGCTTTCATGATCTTGGAATGAGACACTGTTCCAATCACAGTTTAGTTTTTATTCCTTGAGCTGAGCTAATTGTCTGAGGTCACAGGACTCTATTGATGGTTTTGCATGTATAAGTGGATATTCTGAATTCTGCCCAGAGTAGTGGATAAAAATAGGCAGTTAATTCAATGTTTAAAAAATTAATATCATCTGCCATTTTAATGGTGCAAGGAAACTTAAAGGTCTCTTAGTTCAACACATTTATTTTTGCAGATGAGAAAACAAAGGTCCAGAGAGCCCACAGGTTTTGCTGAGGGTCACGTAGCCAGTTAATGGCAGAGCTGGTATCAGAAAAGGTCTTTTCCTCATAATTGAAAGCTCTTTCTTTTTGAAATTATGAAATGTTAAGGCACTGTGAAAAGTCCAAAGAGTAACATGTCTAACAGCTGTACCTACCACCCAGCTTTGTCAGATCTTATAATTTTGCTATGTTTGTTTCCTTTATTTCTTTTAAAGAAATAAAAACAGATTCAGTATATCACCTGTATAGTTTTTACTGATAGTACTTCTCACACTGCTTTCCAAATTTGCTATTGTTATGTGAAGATGCATAAATAGTATGTATCTGAACAGTGTATGGCATTGTTTTACATGGGTTAGAACAGCATACAGTAGAATTGCATGAACTCTTCTGAAACTTGTTTTTATTGCTCACTGGTTTTTTTTTTTGAGATTTTTTAATGCTGAAATGCATAGGGATGGTTCATTCATTTTTACTGCTTTTCATATTGTGAATATACTACAATGCCCTTATCCATTTTTCTGTTGATACATATTTAGATTTTTTAAAAATTCGCTCTTACAAACACTGCTGTAATAGACATTCTTTTTATGTGTCTGTGCACAAGTGCAAGAATTTCTTGGCTACATACTTAGAAGTTGTAATACTTCAGGGTTGCGCTTTATTGTCAGATTACTCTCCAAAATGTTGTACAGCAGTGTTATGTAATGACAATCTCATGGATAGGAAATGGTTCAATACCATGGCTTCATCTACATTTCCCTTATTGATAATAAGGTTAATTATCTTTTCATATGTACAACAGTTAGCTATTGCTGCAATAATATTTGGTAACCAACCACCCCAAAACTTAGAGGCAATCATCTCTTTCTATGGGTTTCCAGGCCAGCTGGTGCAGCTCTGCTTCAGGATGCAGGTCTGTGGATGCACATCTGTTCTAGTTGTCTCTTATCCTAGTTCGCTAGTGAGGCTCTTCTTGCAGCAAAGGCAGGAACACAAGGATGTAAGCCCCATTAATCATGGACATTTCAAGTCCCTGCTTGTGACACTTCTGCTTATGTCTCATTGACCAAAGCAAGGCACTTAGCTGAGTCTTACATCCATGAAGTGGGGAATACTCCACCCCTGTGAGACTATGGCATCAGCATGCAGGCTTATTAACTACTACAGGGGAGGGAAGAACTGTCACCACTTATTTAATCTACCACAACACATTTATTGGCCATTTGGTTTCATCTTATATAAATTGCTGGTTCATAGTCTTTGCTCATTTTTTCTTGGGTTGCCTGCATTTTACTTACTGTTTCACAGATACTCTTTTTTTTTTTTTGTCTCAATGATTTTATTGAAGTATAGTTGATTTACAATGTTATGTTAGTTTCTGGTGTACAACAAAATGACTCAGTTATACATACATGTATTCTTTTTCATATTCCTTTCCATTACGGTTTATCACAGGATATAGATATAGCTCCCTGTGCTAAACAGTAGGACTTTGTTGTTTATCCATCCTATATATACTAGTGTGCATCTGCTGATACTCTTTATATAATGTGGATTCTAATTTTTGTCAATTATAAGATTATAGAAATATTCTTTTAGTATGTGGCTCATATTTTCACTTTATGATATTTTTCTTGTAAAGAAGTTAAACTTTTTAATTTAACTATCGCTGTATGATATTTCTCTTGTAAAGAAGTTTAAAAGTTTACTATAATCTAAACATTTATCCACCTTTCCCTATATGGTTTGTGCACATTGTGTTTTGTTCTAGAAAATGATCTCTATACTGAAGTCATTAATATACTCTCCAATGTTTTCTTCTAAAAGTATTAAGGTTTAAGTTTTTACATTTAGGTCCGTGTTTTGCTCAGAATTTAAAAATTTTTCTAACATGTTTTTTCTATAAATTCTCTTGGATATTCTACAGAAATAATTATATCATTAATGAGTAATAAAATATAGGCTCTTTTTTTCAATTCATAAATCTTTATTTCTTTTTATTATGATACTAAACGAGAAAAATGTTAAATAGAAGTTGTGTAGCAAGTATCCTCCCCCCCCATTTTAAAGGAAATGTTTCTAATGTTTTATGACTGTAGTAGTTTTATCACAAAAATAGTAATCAGAAAATAAGTGTAAAGCTAAAATTCTATATGCAGCTAAAATATTATAGAATATAGGCAAAACAAGTGTATTTCCAGACAAAACAAAACAAAGAGGGAAAGGGTTTATCAATTAAATACCTTTACTAAAGGAAAAACTAAAGAAGAAGAAGAAAATAAAATCCCTAAAAGAAGGATTAAATTGCAAGAAGGAATGTTAAGAAAATAAATTGGTATATCTGTAAGACAAGCATTGATTGAATACAATAGCAATAGTAATAATGGCTAATTATAGGAATATCAACAGGGTAGAACTAGACACTGATTAATAATAATATAATAGGCAAAGAGATAGTCTAGGTTAAAGCTCTAAAGTCCGTGTATGTTTTTGAAAGAGAGTAAAGCTATTGATAAAATTTAGACCCTAAGCAATTATACATGAGAAATTCTAAGAATAATCACTAAAAAATAAAAATAGAATCTATAATATTAAACAGTATATAGAGGCACAAGAGAGATAAAGGTTTGATCAATCTAGAAGAATTTTGGAAAGGTTAAAAAAAAGTAAAGAAAAATCGTGGTAAACAGAAACCAAACTAAAAACTATAAAAAAATCCCCAAATATAAGGATGAAGAGTTGATTTTTTTTAAGAATGAGAAAGGATAAGCCAGGTACACAATAACCAGAAAAGGTTGATGTAGTTATATTAGTATCTGAAAAATTAAAAGCAAAAATAAAGATTTAATAAAAATAATGACAACAAAAAGGAAATTGAGAACAACATAAAAGTCAAGAAATAGCATAGCCAGCACAAAAACAGAAAGATAGATCAATGGAACAGGATAGAGAGCCCAGAGATAAACCCACACACATATGGTCACCTTATCTTTGATAAAGGAGGCAGGAATGTACAGTGGAGAAAGGACAGACTCTTCAATAAGTGGTTCTGGGAAAACTGGACAGGTACATGTAAAAGTATAAGATTAGATCACTTCCTAACGCCATACACAAAAATAAGCTCAAAATGGATTAAAGACCTAAATGTAAGGCCAGACACTATCAAACTCTTAGAGGAAAACATAGGCAGAACACTCTATGACATAAATCACAGCAAGATCTTTTTTGACCCACCTCCTAGAGAAATGGAAATAAAAACAAAAATAAACAAATGGGACCTAATGAAACTTCAAAGCTTTTGCACAGCAAAGGAAACCATAAACAAGACCAAAAGACAACCCTCAGAATGGGAGAAAATATTTGCAAATGAAGCAACTGACAAAGGATTAATCTCCAAAATTTACAAGCAGCTCATGCAGCTCAATACCAAAAAAGCAAACAACCCAAAAATGGGTAGAAGACCTAAATAGACATTTCTCCAAAGAAGATATACAGACTGCCAACAAACACATGAAAGAATGCTCAACATCATTAATCATTAGAGAAATGCAAATCAAAACTACAATGAGATATCATCTCACACCCGTCAGAATGGCCATCATCAAAAAATCTAGAAACAATAAATGCTGGAGAGGGTGTGGAGAAAAGGGAACCCTCTTGCACTGTTGGTGGGAATGTAAATTGATACAGCTATTGTGGAGAACAGTATGGAGGTTCCTTAAAAAACTAAAAACAGAACTACCATACGAACCAGCAAGCCCACTACTGGGCATATACCCTGAGAAAACCATAATTCAAAAACAGTCATGTACCAAAATGTTCATTACAGCTCTATTTACAATAGCCAGGACATGGAAGCAACCTAAGTGTCCATCAACAGATGAATGGATAAAGAAGATGTGGCACATATATACAATGGAATATTACTCAGCCATAAAAAGAAATGAAATTGAGCTATTTGTAATGAGGTGGATAGACCTAGAGTCTGTCATACAGAGTGATGTAAGTCAGAAAGAGAAAGACAAATACCGTATGCTAACACATATATATGCAATTTAAGAAAAAAAATGTCATGAAGAACCTAGGGGTAAGACAGGAATAAAGACATAGACCTACTAGAGAACGGACTTGAGGATATGGGGAGGGAGAAGGGTGAGCTGTGACAAAGTGAGAGAGAGGCATGGACATATATACACTATCAAACGTAAGGTAGATAGCTAGTGAGAAGCAGCCGCATAGAACAGGGAGATCAGCTTGGTGCTTTGTGACAGCCTGGAGGGGTGGGATAGGGAGGGTGGGAGGGAGGGAGACACAAGAGGGAAGAGATATGGGAACATATGTATATGTATAACTGATTCACTTTTTTATAAAGCAGAAACTAACGCACCATTGTAAAGCAATTATACTCCAATAAAGATGTTAAAAAAAAAAAAAGAAAGAAATAGCCAAAAGTTGATTCATTGAAAGGATAATCATCAAAACTGGCAAAATGACAAAATAAAGAAGATTTAAGTAAACATTATTAAAAATGAAAGAAGGCAAATAATCACAAATACATCAGTCACAGAAAAATAATCAAAGAATACTATAGAAAACTTTATGTAAATAAATTTGAAAACTTAGACAAAATGGACTTTTTCTCAGCAAAATCTACCATAACAAAACTGACTAAAATAAATGACACAATTTTAGACCTCTAACCATTAAGGAAATAAAATTAGGAGTTAAAATATATATCCACCAAAGGAAAAATTAGTTTAGATAGTCTTACAGGTGATTCAAGAAATAGGTAATTCCTATCTTCTGCAACTAATACAAAGAATGACAAAAGTGGGGTAACTCCCAACTAATTTTATGAGGCTAGAACCTCAGTGTTGAAACACAGAAAAACAGTACAAGAAAAGAATATCATAGGTCAGTCTTACTTAATGAACATAATTGCAGAAGTCTTAATCCACAGATTAGCACATAGAAACTAGCAATGTATTTAAAAAATGCCTCATGATCCAGGAAGATGAAGGTGATTTATATTAGAATATTTGTGTATACAATTTCCCACATTAACAGATTAAGATAGAGAAATCATATAGCCATCTCAGTGGAAGGTGAAGCATTATTCGATACAATTCAGCATCATTTATGATACAAACAGTTACAAAGAAAACAGTTTTGGAACTGGGAGGGACTTTCCTTTAGTTGATAAACATATCTGGCAACAGTGTTGGGCAAATTTAGAAGCATTCTAAGAGAATATAATAAAGGAAATCAAGAAGGAATGGTCAGAAGACAACTGACACAAGAAACTAGTAAATTTTTCATTCATTTGTCATTTATTGAATACCTACTCTAAGCCAGGTAGTAATAATATAAAGATAAATAAGGCAGTCTTTGCCCTTAAGATCCTTGCCATGTAGTGGAATTTAATCTATATGTGTTCTCTAACAGGTCTTGAAAAGAAAACCTTTCAATTCAGGTAGCATTTATAAGAAAATTAAACAGCTTATATATGTGGCTTGTTAATATTATTTGGTCTTACTTCTAATGTGCACATTTACTTGTAGTAAACAGTAATTTAGCTAATGAGAAGAATACACATGGCCATATATTTGAATGCTCTACCATTTACTAGAACAATTCCCAACCTTGAAAGAATACATTACTTCATTACCAAGATGGACTAATATATATTCTGTGTTTCTAAAAGGCAATTCTTCAAAAACACTGTTTTCCTGAGCAGGTACATGAAAGTAGGAGAGTTCCAAAAGCAAGTAGTTAGATTAGAAATTATATTTTTCAGTATCCCTCAAATTCTATAATGAGTCTATTCAAATAGACATATTAATTTGTACTTATAGAATAAAATTTCCATTGTATGGCAATAACCTGATTTGCATGTTTTCATGGAAAAATTGAGTGACTATAAAATTTGTTTGATGATTAGCACTTCATGTCAAATGATTTAGAGTGAATATTTTAAAAGATACATAAGCAGTAATTTTCACTGTTTTCACCTACCAGGTTGACTTTCTGCCTCAGCTACATCTAGGCTCACTTCTTCCTGATTATAGCAAGAAAAAACACAGATCCTAATGCTATGGCTGCGGTCATACTGAGTGAGAGCCTTCCGTAAATATAAAATCCTCTTATTAGATAAAAAATGTTACTGTAAATTAAGATAAAGATGTTGGATTTTTAAGTCTCTTTCCTTGTCTCTTCCCTCCCTAGATAATTCAAATTCCAATCAAACTGAAATCACCCTCCTTCTCAATAAAACCACATGTAACTATTATAAATCGCATTATTTTCTCTTCTCCTATAGTTTTTTTCACAGTTTTATACAAAAGTTATTCTTACGTATGATTCTTATAGACGTATGAGCATAAATAACAGCCTAGCTAGATTGCAGTCTCCTTAAGGGAAGAGAGTATATATTTCTTCGTTTAAATTGAAATATAGTTGATTTACAATATTATATTATTACACCTGTAGTTTCAGGTGTACAGCGTAGTGATTCAGTATTTTTATAGATTATGCTCCATTTAAAGTTATTATAAAATATTGGCTGTATTCCCTGTGCTGTTATATCCTTGTAGCTTATTTATTTTACACACAGTAGTTTATATCTTTAATCCCCTACTCCTAGCTTCCCCTCCCCCTTTCCCTTTCCCCACTGGTAACCACTAGTTTGTTCTCTATATCTGTGTCTCTGTTTCTGTTTTGTTATATTCATTCATTTTATTTTTTAGTCTCCACATATAAGTGATAAACTACAGTACTTGCCTTTCTCCGACTTATTTCACTAAGCATAATACCCTGAAGGTCCATGCATGTTGTTGGAAATGGCAAAATTTCATTCTTTCTTATGACTGAGTAATATTCAATTGTATGTATATACCACATCTTCTTTATCCATTCATCTGCTGATGGACACAGGTTGCTTCCATATCTTGGCTATTGTAAATAATACAGCTATGAACATTGTGGTTCATGTAACTATTCAAATCAGTGTTTTTGTTTTCTTCAGATATATGCCCAGGAGTGAAATTTTTGGATCCTATGATAGTTCTACTTTTATTTTTTTGAGGAACCTCCATGCTGTTTTCCATAGTGGCGGCACCGATTTACATTCCAACCAATAGTGTACTAGGATTCCCTTTTCTCCACATTCTCCCCTATATTTGTTATTTCTGGTCCTTTTGATAATAGCCATTCTGACAGGTATGAGGTGATATCTCATTGGGGTTTTATTTTGCATTTCTCTGATGATTAGTGATGTAGAGCATCTTTTCATGTGCCTGTTGGCCATCTGTATGTCTTCTTTAGAAAAAATGTCTATTCAGGTCTTTTGCCCATAAATGAAAATCTTCCATACTGCTATAAGAATGATTTTTCTAAACAAACATCTCACCATTTTTCTCTCTTGCATTAAAAAAATAAAAATAATGGCTTTAAATAAAATTTAAATTCCTTAGCATAACATATAGTACCCTCTGTCACCTGCTTCTTGTCTCTTTTCCTGCCTCTCCCAACACCCAGCCCATGTTTATGGAAAATGAAGTACTACAGAATTCCTCTCCCACTGTATTGTTTCACAGAGGAGGTACCAGTGGGGTTTTGCCATCCAATAGATTTCATTTCAAAGTCTGGCTGAATGACCTTGAATTAGTTCCTTAGCCTCTCTGAGCTTTGAATGAGGGTAAACAGTCCTATCTTGCAGGCAGGGTAGTTGGGAGGATTAGAAAAAATGTATGTAAAGTGGCTAGAACATGCTGTCTGTTTATGTCTTCTGTTCCTTCATATCTTTCTCATCTTACTTAAAAGTGATCTTTCCAGGTTTAGCAGAGAGCGGGTTTCGATAATTATCCTTATAATTCCATGCAGTAGCTCCCACTGCTCAAACATCCTTGGAAACTTTCTTTTCCTGGTTGACTTCTGCTCTTCCTTCAAGATACCATGTAATATTTATCTCATACAGAGAGTCTTAATAGGGCCAAATGTCTCTTCTATATTCCTTTAAGACACTAGGACAACTTATTCACAGCATTTCCCACATTATATTAAAATTGTCCACGTATATATCTGCTTCTCTCACTCGCTTGTAAGCGTCTTCATCCTAGTTTGTCTTTCTATTCTAGCACCGACCTCACGTCTGACACAGTATGCACTCAAGAATTTTACTAGACTGAAATGGTAAACTAGAAAACAGACAAATAATGACCCATTTCAATAAATGTTTAAGGATACAACATGTTAACATATCAGGAAAAAATAAAGGTAGAAACACAACTATCTATAGATTGCAGTACTCAAATAATCACTTACAAATTGTTTTAAAAGATTTAGATTTGATGTGGTGTGGTGACATGGAGATGAGAGGCTTACTTTAAAGCCGTCTACACTGCCTTTATATCAAGCTGACTTTTAAACAGAAGAAAGTCTACTGACTGTTGTCTGGAGACCACAGGGCTAAGTAGAGCCAGGGATGTGAAGGGCTTGCATTTAAAAAAAATTAATTTATTGAGTGTTAGGGCTAAGTAGAACTGAAACAAAAATATTTTTTGGTTACAACTGGTGTTTCATTATTTGAAACAGAACAATTCTTTTTTGGCCATATTTTTGCCTAGGACGTTCTTTTTGTATATATTTCTGTTATTACGGTACTTTCCAAATAAGAAAGGAAAATGTTTTTAAAAGGCCATAGATTATCTTTTTTTTTATATTGGACTCTGGGTGTAATTTTATTTTTATATTTTAATTTACTGATAATTGTACAGAGTACTGATTTGCAGTGGAAAAATGTAGCTTTTCTATTTTTAATGCGGGCTCCTTTATCTCCTAAGCTGTCTCTGTCACGTGGCACTTCCAGTGCACTGACATGTGCATGGAGCTTAATGATTGCTGAGTTACAGTAGTATGTGTCAGGTTGACTAGGTTATAGGATTATTTAAGTGTCATCTTCAAGTGATCAACTGGACTGTTTACTTTTTGATTTCCTGGTTGATAAGGAATTATATTAATAAAAATAGTATTTAACCTCTATTTTTATAGTTAGAGAGAGGCATAATGATGGATGTACTTACCATCGTTGGTAAGTACTATACCTCCTTTTATATTCCGGTCATAAAATTGTACACCATGACTTGATGACACTATGGTTATGTTACTGTGTAAAGTTTACTGAGAACATTTTTTCTGGTTTTTCTAAGTATTCTTGCCAAAAGTCAAGACTGTAATTCACTCAAAGTAGTCAATTTATATACCTCATTGGCAGTATGATTTAATCCACGTATATACCTTAGAAAGAGTGTATAGCACTAAAAATGACTTTCTTTTGCCAAGTATTTTGGTTAGGAGCCAAAAATGTAAGATAGTAGAGTTGATGAATGTCTACAGCTTGTGACCTGTTTACCCATGGGAGGGACAACTCCTCCCCCCCCACTTTTTTGGTAACATAATATACATCAAAAGATCAGGGGACATTCTGTTTTGGAAGTTAAGAAACCAATGCTTTTATCATGTAAAACAGGGGTTCGCAACTCCCAGCTGCTGTTAGGAGCTGGGCTGCACAGAAGGAGGTGGGAGGCAGGTGAATGAGCAAAGCTTCATCTGCCGCTCCCCATCGCTCACATTACCGCCTGAACCGTCCCCCCACCACTCCCCTAGGCCCCTACCCCCCACACCTCCCTGCCTCCCCCCACCTTCCCCCCACCATCTGTGGAAAAATTGTCTTCCACTAAACCAGTCCCTGGTGCCAAAAAGCTTGGGAACCGCTGATGTAAAAGATAATCCAACCTCCAGAATTGTGCTACAGAAGACCCAGCAGATAGAAGTAGGAATTTTTGTTAAGAAACATCTTTGAATGTACTTCAGCACCTTGTCAAATATTTGATAAATTTGTGGAGTTCTACACTAGGAAACAATGATCTGCTTTTGGAAAACTCTCCAAGCCGTTGTGACTGTAAGAGTGAGAGATTCCTCAATAGTGTCTCTATATGGGTCATCTTATTCTGAGCTGCGGGTCACACTGGTGTGCCCCGTAACTCACGGGCAAAATGGCATTCCTATGTAAGCATGATGATTTGCTTTTGATATTTGTTGCTATTGCCCAATTGAATTTGTAAAATATCTTTTTTAAGGCAGTAATTTTAAATGTCAGCTGTAAGATAGCTATTTATTTCCAAACCTTCCTGGAGTTAAGTGTTTAGACTCAAAAGACTTTTGCTTTGGAAAATAAGTAAATAAGATAAAATTGTCATAATATTCTACCTTGTTTAACTTTATCACTAGAGCTTGAAGACAAGATGTACTTCAAATAGTCCATAACACTTTAGTTATGAGTTAAGAGGAGGCATACATAGATTTTCTTTGCCAAATGTAAAATAACTAATAAAATGAATTTTTTTGAGCAGAAAACTTCTCCTTATCATTATATTGCTTATTGTAAAATTCAATTCAGGTGTCTTGAATTTTATAACAATGCTTACACTTTGGATTACTGATCTAACGCCCATAGGGAGTTCTGATTTTTCTGTGTTAAGAAAACAAAATCTTTAAAATAATTGGGGCTTTAAAACCTAGAAATGACATGATAAATTAGGTAGATAAATTTGGGACTTCAGCCAGGACACCTACAGATGGCTTCTTTTTGTAGCTTAGGCTTCCTCACAACTTGGTGGCTAGTTTCCGAGGATGAGAGTCTCAAGAAAGAAAACCCGGCAGAAGCTGTATCACCATTTCTACCCCAGCCTTAGAAGTCGTACATGTCATTTCCACAGCATTCTATTTTCTGAGGAAATTACAAAGCCTCAGTCAGTTTCAAGGTGATGAGAAATAGGCTCTACTTCTTGAGGAGGAAGTAACAAGGTTGGATAAAAACCAGAAATATTATTGCAGTCATTTTTGGAAAATACAATCTGTCACACCATCCTCCATCCTCACCCCAAGTTAGTCATCTTAACTGAAAATCAACTTCTTTTTAATGATTGGTAGTTAAGTAAACTAAATGCTGAATTCTATTAATAACATAAAAAACAATTTGACATATTCTGCTATTTGGTTCATCAATTGCAGCATCTAACTGTAAATCAATATTTCTGGATAGAATACTTGGTGGTATAAAATAGATAACGAATCAACACAATAGTTATTATTCTTGAATGCACAAATATTTGAGATAAAATATTACTAAGCCAGCACTTTTTTATAGTACGTAAAAAGCTAGGATGCAACAGAATGAGAGACTCCAACTGTTAATACAAAGTGTTATTTTTCCTTTTCATTTGACTTGGGAACAGTTGATTTTCTTCTTTTACTTTTCTTTCAATGAAATTTAAAAGTTAAGTCCTTTCTGTGTTAAGCAACAATACTTATGTTGTATTAACTTTAAAATTCAGACAATATAATTTTCCTCTGGTTATAAATTCCCATTTATTTCTTATGACTAAGTAAGACAAGATACCTCAATAATTCTAAAAAGGATGACAGCATAAGTACTACACTAATCTTACCAAAAAAAGAATGAAAGAAAGGTATATGAAGGCAAGAAAACTACATCCGTGCTTAAACTAAGGAAAAGTCCACAAAATTTGTTAGATATAGTCCAATTTCAACCAAATATGAAGACATGAGTCAGCACATAGCATGATAGGAGGGGAGTAGAATTGTCATTGTAATACTAAGTGCTAAATATTGAAGGTGGAGTGTGGGATGGGTTGTAGGACATATTGGGTATAATCAAATGTCCAACAGGTGTATATCAAATTCTATACTTCAAAAACAATGTATTGTTTCATATATTTTTAAAATAGTAAAAACATGAAAAAATGTAAAGGTATATATATCTTCACCTAGCTATATCTCTCCTTTCATTTTCCCTAAGGAATAATTTGAGATGTGATCAATAGATATGCATAAAAATGTTCATTCTAGAGTTACTTATAAGACAAAATATTGGAAACGCCCAGGATGTCAATCATAAGAGATTAGAGATCCATCTTAATTTCTCTACAGTCACAATAAATCCCATGAGATGTGAATCCTTATTTCCTGAAATGGAATGTTGACCATATTATAGAATTAAGTGACATTTATGAGAAAGTATGAACTAAGTTTTGTGTACAAACACATAGCCTTATTTCTATTTACATTAAATGTTAACAGTTAATAGTAGCTAACATTAGGGTTAGCAGTTGTTTCTCTGAGAGGTAGGTGGTTTTACCTTTTCTTTCTACCATTTTGTCTTCTGTGAATCTTTTTTTTTTAAAGCACTGTAAAACTGTTTATTTACTTTATTTTTTAAATAGATCTTTATTGGAGTATAATTGCTTCACAATACTGTATTAGTTTCTGTTGCACAACACAGTGAATCAGCCATATGCATACACATGTCCCCATATCCCCTCCCTCTTGAGCCTCCCTCCCATGCTCCATATCCCACCCCTCTAGGTCATTGCAAAGCACAGAACTGATCTCCCTGTGTTATGCTGCTGCTTCCCACCAGCCAACTATTTTACATTCGGTAGTGTGTATATGTCGATGCTACTCTCACTTTACCCCAGCTTCGCCCTTCTACCCCATGTCATCAAGTCCATTTTCTATTTCTACCTCTTTATTCCTGCCCTGCAGCTATGTTCATCAGTACCATTTGTTTTGTTTTTTAGATTCCATATATATGCGTTAGCATACAGTATTTGTTTTTCTCTTTCTGACTTGCTTCACTCTGTATGACAGACTCTAGATCCATCCACCTCACTACAAATAACTCCATTTAATTTCTTTTTATGGCTGAGTAATATTCCATTGTATATATGTGTCACATCTTCTTTATCCGTTCATCTGTTGATGGACACTTAAGTTGCTTCCATGTCCTGGCTATTGTAAATAGTGCTGCAAAGAACATTGTGGTGCATGTCTCTTTTTGAATTATGGTTTTCTCAGGGTATATGCCCAGTAGTGGGATTGCTGGGTCATATGGTAGTTCTATTTTTAGATTTTTAAGGAAACTCCATACTGTTTTCCATAATGGTTGTATCAATTTACATTCCCACCAACAGTGTAGGAGGGTTCCCTTTTCACCACACCCTTTCCAGCATTTATTGTTTCTAGATTTTTGATAATGGCCATTCTGACTGGAGTGAGGTGATAGCTCATTGTACTTTGATTTGCATTTCTCTAATAATTAGTGATGTTGAGCTTCTTTTCATGTGCCTCTTGAGCATCTGTATGTTTTCCTTGGTAAAATGTCTATTTAGATCTTCCACCTATTTTTTAACTGGATTGCTTGTTTTTTTGATATTGAGCTCCATGAACTGTCTGTATATTTTGGAGATTAATCCTTTGTCTGTTTTTTCATTTGCAAATATTTTCTCCCATTCTGAGGGCTGTCTTTTTGTCTTGTTTGTGGTTTCCTTTGCTGTGCAAAAGGTTTTAAGTTTAATTAGGTCCCATTTGTTTATTTTTATTTCTGTTACTCTAGGAGGTGGGTCAAAAAAGATCTTCCTGTGGTTTATGTCAAAGAGTGTTTTTCCTATGTTTTCCTCTAAAAGTTTTATAGTGTCTGGTTTTACATTTAAGTCTTTAATCCATTTGGGGTTTATTTTTCTGTATGGTGTTAGGTAGTGTTCTAATTTCATTCTTTTACATGTAGCTGTCCAGTTTTCCCAGCACCACTTATTGAAGAGGCTGTCTTTTCTCCATTGTGTGTTCTTGCCTCCTTTGTCATAAATTAGGTACCCATATGTGTGTGGGCTTATCTCTGGGCATTGTATCCTCTACCATTGATCTATATTTCTGTTTTTGTGCCAGTACCATACTGTCTTGATTACTGTAGCTTTGTGGTATAGTTTGAAGTCTGGGAGCCTGATTCCTCCAACTCCGTTTTTCTTTCTCAAGATTGCTTTTGCTATTTTGGGTCTTTTGTGTTTCCATATGAATTGTGAGACTTTTTGTTCTAATTCTGTGAAGAATGCCATTGGTAGTTTGATAGGCATTGCATTGAATCTGTAGATTGCTTTGGGTACTATAGTCATTTTCACAATATTGATTCTTCCAACCCAAGAACATGGTATATTTCTCCATCTGTTTATGTCATCTTTGATTCCTTTCATAAGTGTTTTATAGTTTTCTGAGTACAAGTCTTTCGCCTCCTTAGGCAAGTTTATTCTTAGGTATTTTTTTCTTTTTCTTGCAATGGTAAATGGGAGTGTTTCCTTAATTTCTTTTTCTGATTTTTTGTTGGTGGTGTATAGGTATGCAAGATATTTCTGTGCATTAATTTTGTATCCTGCTATTTTACCAAATTCATTGATTTGTTCTAGTAGTTTTCTGGTGGCATATTTAGGATTTTCTATGTATAGTATCATGTCATCTGCAAACAGTGACAGTTTTACTTCTTCTTTTCCAATTTGTATTCTTTTTATTTCTTTTTCTTCTCTGATTGCTGTGGCTAGGACTTCCCAAACTATGTTGAATAAGAGTGGCAAGAGTGGACATTCTTGTCTTTTTCCTGATCCTAGTGGAAATGCTTTCAGTTTTTCACCATTGAGTGTGATGCTTGCTGTGGGATTGTCATATATGGCCTTTATTATGTTGAGGTAGGTTCCTTCTGTGCGCATTTTCTGGAGAGTTTTTATCATAAATGGGTGTTGAATTTTGTCAAAAGCTTTTTCTGCATCTATTGAGATGATCATATGGTTTTTACTCCTTAATTTATTAATGTGGTGTTTCACATTGATTGATTTGCATATATTGAAGAATCCTTGCATCCCTGGGATAAATCCCACTTGATCATGATGTATCATCCTTTTAAAGTGCTGTTGGATTCTGTTTGCTAGTATTTTGTTGAGGAATTTTGCGTCTATGTTCATCAGTGATATTGACCTATAATTTTCTTTTTTTGTGATTTTTTTCTGGTTTTTGTATCAGGGTGATTGTGGCTTTCTAGAATGAGTTTGGGAGTGTTTCTCCCTCTGGAATTTTTTGGAAGAGTTTGAGAAGGATAGGTGTTAGCTCTTCTCTAAATGTTTGATAGAATTCACCTGTGAAGCCATCTGGTCCTGGACTTTTGTTTGTTGGAAGATTTTTAATCACAGTTTCAATTTCATTACTTGTGATAAGTCTGTTTATATTTTCTAATTCTTCCTGGTTAAGTCTTGGAAAATTGTACCTTTCCAAGAATTTGTCCATTCCTTCATGGTTGTCCATTTTATTGGCATATAGTTGTTTGTAGTAGTCTCTTATGATCCTTTGCATTTCTGCGGTGTCAGTTATGATTTCTCCTTTTTCATTTTTAATTCTATTGATTTGCGTCTTCTCCCTTTTTTTTCTTGATGAGTCTGACTAAGGGTTTATCAATTTTGTTTATCTTCTCAAAGAACCAGCTTTTAGTTTTATTGATCTTTGCTATTGTTTTCTTTGTTTCTATTTCATTTATTTCTGCTCTGATCTTTATGATTCCTTTCCTTCTACTAACTTTGGGTTTTCTTTGTTCTTCTTTCTCTAGTTGTTTTAAGTTTAGGGTTTGATTGTTTATTTGAGATTTTTCTTATTTCTTGAGGTGAGATTGAGTTGCTATAAACTTCCCTCTTAGAACGGCTTTTGCTGCATCCCATAGGTTTTGGATCATCATGTTTTCGTTATCATTTGTCTCTTGGTATTTTTTTGTTTCTTCTTTGATTTCTTCAGTGATCTCTTGGTTATTTAGTAGCGCACTGTTTAGCCTCCATGTATTTGCGTTTTATATTATTTTTTCCTATAATTGATTTCCATTCTCATAGTGTTGTGGTCGGAAAAGAGTCTTGATACGATTTCAATTTTCTGAAATTTTCCGAGGCTTGATTTGTGACCCAAGATGTGATCTACCTGGAGAATGTTCCATGTGCTCTTGAGAAGAAAGTGTATTCTGCCACTTTTGGGTGGAATGTTCTATAAGTATCAATTAGATCTATCTGGTCTGTTGTGTCATTTAAAGCTTGTGTTTCCTTATTTATTTTCTATTAGGATGGTCTGTCCATTGATGAAATTGGGGTGTTAAAGTTCCCTACTATTATTGTGTTACTGTTGATTTCTCCTTTCATGGTTGTTAGCATTTGCCTTATATATTGAGGTGCTCCTATGCTGGGTGAATAAACATTTATAATTGTTATATCTTCTTCTTGGATTGATCCTTTGATCAATCCTTATCTCCTGTAATAGTCTTTATTTTAAAGTCTGTTTTATCTGATACGAGTATTGCTACTCCAGCTTTCTTTTGATTTCCATTTGCATGGAATATCTTTTTCCATCCCTTCACTTTCAGTCTGTATGTGTCCCTAGGTCTGAAGTGGGTTTCTTGTAGACAGCAATATATATGGGTTGTTTTTTTGTATCCATTCAGCCAGTCTGTGTCTTTTGGTTGGGGCATTTAATCCATTTACATTCAAGGTTATTATCAATATGTATGTTCCTATTACCCTTTTCTTAATTGTTTTAGGTTTGTTTATGTGGGTATTTTTCTTGTGTTTCCCACTTAGAGAACTTTCTTTAGCATTTTTTGTAAAGCTGGTTTGGTGGTGCTGAATTCTCTTAGATTTGTTTGAAAAGATTTTGACTTCTCCATCGAATTTGAATGAGATCCTTTCTAAGTAGAGTAATCTTAATTGTAGATTTTTCTCTTTCATCACTTTAAGTATATCCTACCACTCTCTTCTAGACAGGAGAGTTTCCACTGAAAAGTCAGCTGATAACCTCATGGGGATTCCTTTGTATGTTATTTTTTTGTTTTTCCCTTTCTGCTTTTAATATTTTTTTCTTTGAATTTAATTTTTGTTAGTTTGATTAATATGTGACTTGGTGTGTTTTTCCTAGGGTTTATCCTGTATGGGACTCTCTGTGCTTCTTGGACTTGGATGACTATTTCCTCTCCCATGTTAGGGAAGTTTTCCACTATAATCTCTTCAAATATTTTCTCAGACCCTTTCTTTTTCACTTCTTCTTCTGGGATCCCTATACTTCAAATGTTGGTGTGTTTAGTGTTGTCCCAGAGGTCTCTGAGATTGTCTTCTTTTCATTTCTTTTTTCTTTATTCTGCTCCTTGGCAGTTATTTCCACCATTTTGTCTTCCACCTCACTTATTTGTTCTTCTGCCTCTGTTATTCTGTTATTGATTCCTTCTAGTATATTTTTCACTTCAGTTATTTTGTTGTTCATCTCTGTTTGTTTGTTCTTTAGTTCTTCTAGATCTTTGTTAAACATTTCTTGTATTTTCTCAACCCATGCGTCCATGGTATTTCCAAGATTCTGGATCATCTTTACTATCATTACTCTGAATTCTTTTCCAGGTAGAGTGCCTATTTCCTCTTCATTTATTTGGTCTTGTAGGTTGTTACCTTAGTCCTTAATCTGTGACATATTTTTTTGCTGTCTCATGTTTTGTTTTGTTTTGTTTTTTTAATGAGTGGGATTGTATTCCTGTTTTACTGGTTGTTTGACCTGAGGCTTCCAACACTGGAGTTTGTAGGCTATTGGGCAGAGCTGGGTCTTGGTGCTGAGATGAGGAACTCTGTGAGACCTCACTCTGATGAATATTCCCTGGGGTCTGAGGTTCTCTATTAATCCAGTGGTTTTGTCGGCACTTCCACCACAGGAGCTTCTGCCTGACCCCAGGCTCACAAATCAACATCCCGCAAGCCGTGTGGGGTGGCAAAAATAAATAAAGAAATAAAGAGAACAATAACAAAGTAAAAAATAAAACTAGAGTAGGAAACTAACAGATATGTTAGAAAGAATGTAAAAATAAAAATATAGCTGAATCCACAACTGGAAGGTACATCAGTACCACAAAAGTAAAAAAGAGGAGGAGGGAAAAGGGAAAAAAAAAAGGAGGGGGGAAGGCATTGGCTGTGGAGGGCGGGGCCTAAGCAGGGGTGAGGTTTTGGCAGTGCGTGGGGTCAATGCTCAGGACCCACAGGGCTGGAAAAGGCTCTGGGGGCTGTGGGGGGTGGGGCTTAGGCTCCAGGAAAATAAGGGCCCCAGGCACGCCCCCCCACCCCTAGTCTCAGAGGGCAGGAGGCCTCCCTTGGGAGCCCGGCAGGCTTCCTGAGCTCAAGTGGGCAGCACAACGCCCTCCACTCCTCACCCACTCCTCCTGGAGGGCCCCTCCCACCTGCCTCTCCTGATCTCCCTGGCCTCCCTCCTATGCCCACAAGGACCCACACAGCCTGGAGGGGGCTTGGAAGGCAGGGGATTGGTCTGGGAGCTCAGCAGGCTCTCTGGGCCCGAGTGGGTGGTGCAATCGCCCTCCGCTCCTGTCCCACTCTTCCCAGAGAGTCCCTCCCACCTGCCTCTCCTGATCTCCCCGGCCTCAGGGGCGCCGATCTTGTCTGGCCTCCACTTCTCTTCCCTCCTTTGTCCCCCTATGTCCTACCTGTTCACTCTGGGGTTTCTCACATCTCCTTGGGGGTTAGAGTCCCCCACCAGTGGCCGGCAGGCACCCTAGCTGTGGGGAGATGCTAACTCTGCGTCTTCCCACACTGCCATCTTGGCTCCTCCCTGTGAATCTTTTATAATAGTCATATTTTACTTTTGTAATTGGAAAGGAAGCTACTGGGTTGGCCAAAAAGTTCGTTCGGGTTTTTCTGTACCATCTAATTGTCTGTAGGACCCAAATGAAATTTTTGGCCGACCCTATATTTTTATTTTTAAAATCTTTCTTAACTTTGTTTTTTGGCTGATAAAATCTGGGGACACTGATATAATTAGATTCTATCAGCTCACTGTGTAGATATTAGAGAGTTTACTGGTAGTGTGATTAACTTCCCCTCCTTCCTCATGCCCCTTTTCGCTCTCAGATTGTGCATAAAAGTAGACTTTGTCTAACTTTAGTTTGTATCTAGCAACAGGATTCAGTCTGCCTTTTCCGGTACCTAGAGAATGTACAGGCTTGTTTTCTGTCACAGTAAAACATTGATTTGCCTGGACCAAAAATAACAGGAAAGAAAACTCATAGTAAGCAAATTCCTCTGGTAAAAAAGATGTAATTAATAAGTCAACTATTGGAAGGGGATTATTTTAACATTTCTTTACAACCTCCAGAGATATGATGCTGATACACATCCAGCCCCACCTCCTAATCCTCTTTTATCTATGGCAATGGATCTTGTCATGAAAACAGATGTTTCCAATAAACCATCTTTGGTCATTAAAGGTTGCTATCCCCAGTCTGCTCTATTTATCACAGTAAGAAAATGCTTAGTACATAATATAAATAAAAGTAAATTAACTGGAACAAACCACTTCATGAGTATTGTATTTAACAATTTCCTTTTTGCTTATTAGGATATATTACTCAGAAATGTGAATGACTAACTCTCATTAATATACAAACCCCATGTACATCCCCAAATTATTTCTGGCAGTTTACAAAGGGTAAGAGACTTAGCATCTTAAGATAAGGTAACATAACAAAGGTCGTTTTGGTGAATAATAATAGCAATGTGTCACTTATTTAACACCTTCTATGTACAATAGCAATATTCACCATGTAGAAAAAAATTAAAATCAAAGTAAAAAATCCTTGTAGGCCAAAATAGGTGCCACATAGTTCTGATACCACAAAAATCTCCCACTCCCTAAGCTCATGCTGCTTATTCACGGTTGAGTCCCTCAATTTCATTTACTAGTTTGGTTAATTTATACAGAATTCTAACCAATTTGGTTGTGAGGCTCTTCCACCTATTACAGAACCAAAGTTGGGTCTACTCACCTGACACAGCAAAGCCAAGCTACTGTCACTGGGTTGTGGTGAAGGAAAGTAGATTGTTTATTGCAAGGCCCCCAACATGGGGCCAAGCAAGGAGGATGGGCAGCTCATGCTCAAAAGTTCTGAACTCCCCGATGGCTTTCAGGGAAGGATTTTTAAAGACAGTGTGAGGGAGAGCATCACAGGGTGTGTGATTAGCTCATGCGCAATTCTCTTATTGGTTGATGGTGAGGTAACAGGGTGATGTTTTGGGACTCTTAATAATCAACCTTCTGTTTCCAGCCAGTCTGGGGTCTACATTCTTGTGATCAGCACACAGTTAACTTCCTCCACCTGGTAAAGGTTTTTTAGTATCTGTAAAACAACTCAAGGATATGGCTCAGGATATTATCTATAGCCCTTGAGGAGGAACTAAAAGCTCTTGATTTTGTTTTATGGCTAAATTATTATTATTTCATCTTGCTTGACTGTTTTCCTTTGTTTCTGCATTTTCTCACCTCTCTGATTAAATTTGCTCTTTGGAACTTGGGGAAGGTCTAGGAGGCTAAAGCTTTTGTACAAACAAGAGGAAGGGGACATGGGGGATCTGTCTCTGGAAAGGCCCCACAGGGTCCTGCTTGGTTTCACACTTGGCACAAATTAGAGGCTACAAGATATATAGAGAGTTGAAAAGGATGATAGGCACAAGTTGGGATGACTTGATAATAGAACAGGAAATGGGAATACTTAAAAAAATCAGACTCAAGTCTGCCAAAAAACACACAAAAAACAAAAAAGTCCTCACTTTTCTAGCTCTTTAGGGCCTTACTGGATTAGACCTTGGTATAGATGTTTGGTTTAAAGAGCAAGGTTTTAGTAGTTAGGGGTAATTTCCAGCTATCCAAAAAATTAATTCCACAGAAATATTGGACAAACCAACTATTACTGTTCATTATTTGGCCATGGCACTGTACTTGTGAAAATTTCAAAAGGTCTTACTTTATTCTTCTGCTATTTTATCACGTGGCTTTGAAAGTGAATCATTAGATTGCAATGGATATTTCCTAGAAGGAAGAAAAACAAGTGGATTTTAATATAGAGTATTGTAGTCAAGTCTCTTTCGATTACAGGAAAAAAAACTATACTAAAACTATCTCAATTAAAAAGAAGTGTTTTGTTTTGTTTTGTTTTTGGAAGTGTGGCAGAGTGAGCTGAAAATCTCTAAGCTTTCCAGACCAATTTGACGGGAGAAAAATAGTGATTAGAGAAAAGTCATTTGGCAACATGGATTAAAAGAAAAGTGGACACGTGTATTGTATAATTCAGGGCAGGAAAGAGCAAGATTTTACTTTGTAAGAGTCAAATATGTTAATAGAAGGAAGAAACGTTCCTCATGTGCACGATCTAGAGATATGGGGAAAATAACAAATCCTCATGATGGTAAAATCCTGTTGACATTAATGCTCCTTTAGTATACAGTTAGCTCCAGTCTAGAGTGGAACACTCCCCTTCTCCATCATCACATCCATGAGGTCAGAGTTCTCTCCTACTTTCTACCTCCCAAGGAGAGCCAGTAGACATTGAGAAAGAGCAGTGGTCACCAACCAGAAGGGAAAAGCCAGTGACATAGACAGCTCCAAAGGGTATGAAATTTTCAAGCCTTAAGATGACTCGGAGATACAGATAGTTCAGTAGGGAGAATCCCAGAGGACATAAAGTGGGGTCAGGAGGCAAGAAAGGGAAAGGATCAAGGAAGAGAGTTTTGGGAAATAAGGGACAAAGAGTTGAAGGGGAGCAGAATTTGCCACCCCAAAATATACCTCTTCTTAGGCTGAGGTTTAGTTCTTATTTTTCGAGGAACAGCAGACACAGGAAAAGCTCTGAAACCAGAATAGAAATTAACTCTTTTGAAAAGGATATTTACATTTATAAGGGAAATCTTCCATTTGCAAGGGTGACTTCCTCTCTGTAGAAAGAGAAAAAAGACTCTAAAACTCTAGAAACTCTTATCAATAGAGAAGGCAATGACTTAAACCTGCACAACAGCATTACTCTTGTTTACTATGCTTTGCCTGGTAACCACTTGTAATTGGCCTCCCTGACCCCAATATCATATTTTGTCTTTAGCTGGAGATGGTATTTAAGGTGATGGCTTGGCCATTTGGGAGAATTACTCAGTTTTCCTGGGTATCTCCCATGTATGCAGGAGATATACAAATTATTAAACTTCGTTTGTTCTTCTCCTGTTAATCTGTCTTTTATTACAGGGGGTCTAAGTCAAGAGCCTATAAGGGTAGAAGGAAAATTATTTTCCCTCTCCTACAGAGTCAAAGAATAAGGGAAAAAGGTAGATTATCTATTTCTTCCCTCCCTTCCTTCTCCTTCCCCCAAATCACATGCCCTGTATGACTTCAGAACAGTTACCTTTGTGAAAATGAATAAAAGGAAACCTCACTAAAGTGGGGTAAAGGGGCCAGAAGAGGGAGCTGTCACGCTCCTACCACTCCATCTCAACTGGAAGAGACACACTTTGCATCTCCAGCAGGGAGTGACACTACTTTCCTACCACCAGCCAAGGAAGAAAATGTTCTCCTTGCTTGGCAACAGATCAGCCAATGAGGGTCTGCCACAACTCAGCCAATGAGAAGCCACTATACTTCTAACTTCCAGTTTCCTCCAGATGATTTTTTGTTTATAACAGCCCCTCCCAACTTCCCCTTCTTCTCTCTAAAAGTTTCCTCTTTGCTTTATGTGACTCATGTGTGGTTCAGCATAGTTGCATGTCCTGAACTACAATTCTTTGCTGCTCCAGAATAAAACCATTTTTCTGGTACAATAACTGGCTGTTTTGTTGTTTTAGGTTAACACCTAAATTTCTTCAGTAAAGGCTGGCAAAGTGATATCCAAGGATTGGCCCTTCTTTCCATGAACAATGAATGCTGGCAGGACCTCAGTGGTGGGCATGGACTATCTACTCACAGATGATGATCCAGTTAGAGAAACAGGAAGGTGAGTCATCTTTCACTCCAACTCTTCTCTCCTAGGAGAGTGGAACTAACGAATGCTAGTTTTCTTTGCAGCTGAAAAGAAATGGAGCTACTATGTGAAGGTATATGAAGATATACATGTAATCAGATTGTCTAAAATAACTGCAGTATGGGTGGAATCTATGAGACTTAAACATTATTTCTCTTATCTCTATTCAGGGTTCGGAGTCAAGAGGATATGGAAGAATGAATTTTTTTTTTTTTGCACTGGGGATTTTTCAGTTAGCAATGTCAGGATAATTCAACATGCATAGATTGGGACTTCCCTCGTGGTCCAGTGGTTAAGAATCTGCCTTCCAGTGCAGGGGATACGGGTTTGATTCCTGATCAGGGAACTAGGATCCCACATGCTGTGGGGCAACTAAGCCCAAGTGCCGCAACTACTGAGCCTGTGCGCTCTGGAGCCCGCGTGCCACAACTAGAGAGAAGCCTGTGTGCCACAACGAAGATCCTGTGTGCTGCAACTAAGACCCGATGCAGCCACATAAATAAATAGATAAGTAAACAAACAAATAGATAAAATGCATAGGTTACCTTTTGAAGCTGAATGTCACAAGTAAGTTATAGAAACCCAAAGAAGAAAGCTCTGGTGTTTGTGTTTTTAAAACCCTTCCAAAGGGGGGGAAAAAAAGAATTTCTAGAGATCTGGCTTTCCTAATTACCTCCAAGTGAACCATTTAGCTGCTCAAAGATAATCTCATATTTTCTCTCTCTTGCTCTCTCTCTCTCTCTCTTTCGCACGCACACACACACAAACACACACCATCCTGCAGGAGAAAATAGATTCATATTAAATGTTATAATCCTTCAATTCTCTATAGCCGTGAACAATTTGGTCTCTCTGAAAGCCAGCTCTCTCTGATAATACGGAAACCCTGGAGCTGACAGTATGTAGTATAAGGCTATGCTATACAATATTAGCCACTAGCCACATGTGGCTACTGGGCAATTGAAATATATTGGTCTGAATCGAGATGTTCTGTAAGTACAAAATGCACTTGGATTTCAAAAACTTGACATGGAAATAATATTTTGGATACATTGGATTAAACAAAATTTACAGTTTAAATTAATTTCACCAGTTTCTTTTTGCATTTTTTAATGTGGCTACTAGAAAATTTTAAATTACATATGTGGCTTGTCCACTGGTCTAGAAACTAAGGTTTAGTCACCAAACCCAAAACAATGAGAAAAATCTAATAGACAATTGATGCATTAATTTTCTAAGTGCTGTTTGGCATAATTTGGTTGTGTTTTCTTTGTGAGTTTTAGCTCCTCTCTAAGAAATGATATCCTTTGAGCTTGTTCTTGTTCAAGGGTTAGAATGAAGTACATCTGATATGTCATAGCTATTACAAAATATTTTCCCCATAGGATGGTTTTTCAAAGGAGTTTTTAAAGACTGTTGCATTCTAGAGTGAACTAGATCACTCTTCTTCCTGAAAATCTTCAATGGCTTGCCATTCTCTAGAACAGTATTCAAGGTAGTAAAGAACTTTGTGGTCTTCCCCAGACTTCCATAGCCAGACTCATCTCCTGTTGTACCTCTACATGGACCCTAAAGCTAGCCACTCTCCATGTGCGTGTGAGAGAGCAGTCTGAGAATTACCTTATAAACTAAGTTTTGGAAGAGTGTACAGCTATGCAAAGGTGCTAAGTAATCCCCCACTGGAAGACTTGACTCTAACCTGGTTAAAGTTTATAATGTAACCGAAGAAAGAACACAACTTTAGAACATGACCTAAGGGCATGTGGTCAGCCCTAGAAACACACAAAAACAAGGAGCTGGAAGGCAGACTTTGACCATGTTCATCTGGTCCAATGTAGAGGATAAGGTTTCCTGTTAAGACTCTGGGAATGTGTGGTCTTCCCTGAAGTATGTCCCTTTTGTGCAGTTGGACCTGTCAAGCTACCAAAATGACGCTTTTTAAAAACATAACCATATCACAAGCTGATCTTTTTATGAATTCTTGTATCCCAAGCACCTTTCTCACTATAGGGCTTTCCATTTAACTTGTCTAGAGGGAGAGAGGTGTGTGTCAGACAGCATGGACATCTGCTCTTCCCAGCAGTTATAATTCTTATTGTAAATTTATAAATTGGCATTTTGATTTATATTCTTTAGATGTTTGGGAGTTGGTAGGTATGAGTCATCATCTCTGAATCTGATCAACTCTGGGGCAATTTATTGATAAAAATAAATTCTGGAGCTGCAAGGGTGAAGGGCTGACCGTAGACCATTGCAAATTAATCATAGTAAATGCTGTTTGCTAAGGGTAGCCTCAGCTCACTTCTCTAACTCAACTTCATAGCATGCTGTTTACACCCCTGTTCAGCACTTAAAGTTATCTTGCATTAGATCAATTGTTTGTATATCTGTTTTCCTTCCCTGTTATACTGTAAACTCCCTGAAGACAGAGACTGTGTTTGTCTCTGTATTCGCAATAGTACAAGTGCAACAAACACACTTGTGGGGTAGATGGTGCCTACTTGTTTTTGAAGTTTTTTGGGGGGATGAAGCTTTCTGGTTTTTTTTCCTTCTAATGTTGATGGTATTATATCATAGTATTATTAGAATAGCATCTTAAAGCAACTTTGGATAAAAGTCTTTTCAGAGGCAGAATTATCCCCATAGGGTTTTCCTGAAAGTATCAGTAAACTTGTCAAATTTCACAGATGCCTTTCATTTGCTTCAATTAGGTGGCAATAATTTAAATGTGGAAATTGGAAACAGGGAAACGGATTATTTCTGTGTAGTTTGTTTTCAAAACAGGTTTTATAAAATATTGAGTAGATGCAAAATAATCTTTATAAATAAAGATTAATGGTATAAGAAATGATCATATATCCAGTACCCAGTTTAAGAAATAGCACTTCTTTATCATTATCTTTGAAACCCCCCATGTGCCTCTCTACAAGTCTATTCCCTTCTTTCTTCTACAAGGGACTCAGAATCCTGAATCACAATGTCTTTTAATTAAAAAGCTAAAATAAAAAGAGAATCCAAACACTTTTGACACTTGTGAACATTCTTGGCTAACATTAGAAGTCAAAATTGATTTATGATTAAGTTTATGATTATTGTGTATTTTTGAGAGAAAATTAGAAATCCTAATTTCATGGGAACTTTAAAGGATTCACCCCAAAACTTGGTGACTGGAAGAGACCCCGGTATCTCTAGAGGTGATCTGGTATCTTATGCAGAAGGCAGGATGTGAGTGGGATAAAAGCAATGTTTGGCACATGCTAGGAAACACAGATCCTAGGATGTAATCTGTAGATTTACATCGTGTAAAGTAATTAATGAGGTCCGTGTATCTTAACCAGGGAAATAACTCTCAGGACATGAAATAGAAATATGTTTTCCCTGAACTGATATGACTCTTGTTGGGAGATTCTCCTTGGCATCCTGTTAGGCTTTAGACCAGTGGAAAAATAAAAACAGTAAAAATTGACTTTCATCCTGGATGGGTTTTCGGATATCCCTTGTTCTAGGAAATAGGAAAACAGTCACCTCTAAAACCTAATGTATAGCAATTAATTATATGATTGTAAGACATAAAATTTAGCTTCTTTTTTTTAAAAAAATGGCATTAATGTTTTTCCTTTAAAATGGAAGACCCATTCATTCATTAAGTCACAATTTTTAATGGATTATTTGTGTGTGCACACAATACTCTTAAATCCTGGCCCAAGGGATTGCAATCTATATGGGGAGGGCGGTGGGAAAAAACACATTACAGTAATGGATTTCAGTAACCTGCTTCACAAGAGGGCATTTTAATGGTTCTGTGGGTCATCACAATGTTATTTTGAAAGTACAGTAATGGAAATATGCGAAGCTAAAGGGCTGTGGTTAGATACATTAGACTCTTCGAAAAGGGCTGCTACTCAGTAAAAAAGTGCCTCAGTCAGAGGCTGCTACTTTCTGTGTTATTCCCCGGAAATTAAATACAGTTGGTTTAAGACTCTGAAGCCACAAAGTCTGTTGCACCTCAAGCAAGGCTTTGTTGGGGAAGTTGTTGGCTTGTTACTAATGCATTTACACAGCACCTGGGGGACTTTAAAGAACAGTGAAAACTGATCTGGTGGGGAAAGGGTCTCAGAATTACATGCTGGGTGAAGTGGTGCCTGGGATCAGAATTATGTTCTAGAGCTGCTCTTACTCAGCTCAGAAACTGGAGATGATGAATTGGTGACATTTTAAGCAAATTGAATTTCATAACTTATGGATTCATGGACTTGCTTCAGGGATTTTATCTGTGTAATTCTGTTGATTTGTAAGACCTCTGGACTATAATTGTCCTTTACCCTGCATATTACTCATTATTAAAAATGATTTGTGCCTATAGCAATAAAATGGACTGGACAATGAGACGTGACATTTAGAAAATAATGCTGGGATGAAATTTAACTTCCTGCAGTCCAGAAGTATTCCTACCTATGGAAAATGACATCTGCCTGATATTTCCTTTGAGATGTGTGACAAGTTCTGATTCATACTTTTGACCTTATTGTCAACTTATTTTCGTTCCTCACATGACAAGTACCAGGAAACTGAAGATTGATGCCCGCAGTTGTAAAACTGCAACTGGAATTTGAGTCTTTTGTGGCAATGTTGTCCCAAAGCTCCAAGACAAGAATTTTTTTCCTTGTAAGACATATTGTTTTCTTCTTTTGGGGGTGGGGGGTGGGTAAGGTTTATTACTTACAGGACCTGGAAATTATATGGCAGACCTGGGGCCGCACAGCAAGATCGCAGGGAGAGAGAGAGAGAGAGAGAGAGAGGTGAAAGCACTTTTCAACTCTTTAGAGGTGTCCCTTCAGTTTGTACAATCTATTTATCATCTCTCAAAGTAGCTCACAGGAGCAAACACCCTGATTGGTTTTCAATTTAGCAGAAAGACTGTATCAGTGATTTTTTTGAAGGCAAGATTGCTCATTTCATTTTCTGTTTAACACCCTTCACTGGCTTCTTACTGGCATTAGAATAAGATACAGAATCCCGAGTGTGGCCTCTAAGGCTGGACAGTATCTGGCTGGTCTCTCCAGTCTCATCACCCACTGGACACACTGAGTTTTCTGTTTCCTGGAAAGTCAAACTCTGTCTTACGTCGGGGCTTTCACATGTGCTATCTGCTGAGAAGTATAGACCAGAAGGTCATTTATCATATTGGAAGAGAGAAGTATAGGCTACGTTTACTGAACTCCAGGAGTTCAGTAACTGGGAAAAAGAACAAAAAATAGTTAAAATGAGGAAAAGGATACTGCAGAATATTAATGTTTTGGCAACTACTGGAGTGAGAAGAGCCAGGACAACAGCTGGTGTTCAACCTAATGGAGCAGTGAGTTGGCTTAGACTGAACAGCTCGGAGGCTACTTCTGCTGTCCTGAGTTATTACTGTCTCCTTATGTTAGTGATATCATAATTAGAAAACCCATATGCAAATGAGGAAACCAGAAATTGAACAACAAACTTATGAGCCTAAGACATAACTTCGAAAACTGTAGGATAAATTAGGAGTTTGGGATTAACATATACACACTACTGTATATAAAATAGATAAACAACAAGGACCTACTGTATAGCACAGGGAACTCTACTCAATATTTTGTAATAAACTATAAGGGAGAAGATTCTGGAAAAGAATATATATATATATATATATATATATATATATATATATATCTGAATCACTTTGCTGTATACTGGAAACTAACACAACATTGTAAATCAATTATACTTCAATAAAAATATAAAATTAAAAATACATAAAATAATACAATAATATTAAAAAAAACTGTAGGATCTTTTACTGATGTGGTGGTCATCAATATGAGTAAACCTGTTGCTGGGGTATCCATATTGCCTAACTGGTTCTAATCGTGGCACTGCTGGTAGGTGGTAACGTTAGGACTCGGAAATAGCAAAATTTGTCAGTCTGATATGGTGACTTTTGTTCATTAGATTGGACTCTTAGCCCTGTGACAAGTTTGTTGCTGTAACTAAAGGAGTTAGGGTAGGTAAGAGGAGAGAAAATGGACAACATGCCTTCTGCCTGGGATGCTCTTTCTTCTCATTTCACCTGGCCAACCCAAGGGAAGTACTAGGCTGCAGTACCTCTCTCTGTCTTCCCAGTCATTGTTTCTCATCCACCCATTATTCTTAGTAATATCACTCAGGTCTTAACTTTACTAGGACTTATCACAATTTATACTTACATGTTTACTGGGATGCTTATTTGTGTACTGTCTCCTTCACTATACACGATAAATCCATGAGAGCCTGAGCCAAGCCTGTTTCATCTATCACAGAACCTACAGCATTTAGTGCAGTGCCTGTCACACAGGAAGTGTTCACTAATAAATAAGCAGATTCTCATATCAGTTATGTGCTTCATTTACAAAAGACAGAAAAACCCAACTCAGACTGGCTTAAGCCAGAAGGGGAATTCACTGGCTTACATAACTGAAAAGTTGAGAGGTGATGTTGGCTTTGGGTACTTTTGAACCAGAGATTCAGATAATATCACTAAGAATCCGTTTTGTCCGTGTCCCTCTGCTCTGCTTTCTGTGGTCTTGTTTTCATGCATCAGCTCCAAATGATTGCCCCCTTGCTCTTCCAGGCTCTCACTTTATGGGAGGAAAGCAAAGATCTTAGCAGCTTCAGACAACACATTCTCACACTTCATGGTCCAGGGTGTCCAGGGGTCCAAAAGAGGGTTTCTTCTAGACTGTGTCTGTTTCCCAGAAGCCTCAGCATATAGATGGTTGACTCTCATTGACTTTGATTTTATTAAACACACATCCATAACTCAATCAATGTGACTAGGAGGATGAGATATGATAATTGGATTAAATCAATCTGTCCATAACTCAATCAATGTGACTAGGAGGGTGAGATATGATAATTGGATTAAACCAATCTGGGTTCATCTGTGGAAATTGGTATAGAGCTAATCCCACCCAAATCACAAGATTAATAATGGGAGAGGGATGAATTCTCCAGAGTAAGTTCCGTGGAAGGGTGCTGGGCAACCAAAAGAGCAGATGTCTGCTATGAGGCTAATGTACCAAAAGCATACATTTCATATTTTGTTTTACTTCTTTTTCTTACACCTGTTCTTCCAACTGACAGACTCCTGGTCCATCATTTTGCCAAGCTATTTGGTGCCTGTGAATTCCACTGCTGCTGACTGCTAGCCCTGATCTAGACCCGTAGCTTCACCTAGACTCTTGATACATGAATTTATTGTCTTTCTGGCTCTGCTGCTACTTGGCCTTGCGTCCCACTTGGATCCATTATCTTGTATCTATTCCTTCATGTATATCTCCTCCTCCTCTCTCTAAACCTCTTTGTGGAAGGCTAGAGCTGGCCTAACTGAACAGTTATATTTCAAAAGGTCAAATGTCTTACCTGAAGGAGGTATGAGGAGACGGGGGAGAACGGCCCCCGTTCACTGCTTAGAACACCTTCAATGACAATTCAGGGTTATAAAGCACTGAATTTTATGCTGCTGAGAATTGTCCATTCAGAGTATGCCATATAGTTCTTTTCTTGTGAAACACAACTGCCCTGAAAGAGTGCCCTTTGAGTTTAGACCCCTCGAGAAGGAGTCCCTGCAGAAAACCCATTGAAGGTTTTGAAGTAGACAACTGGGTCAACCCATGTTTGCTGACTATAATGGTTGGATTTCCACTTAAAATTAAAGCCGATGGAGAAACCTATAAAGGACTTCCCTCTAGTGAAAATTTTACCAAAAACTGGCATGGATGATACAGAAATTCCCTCATGGTTTGGTTCTCTCAGCATCTTATCAAACTGAAGAGTTTTCTAGTGAAACTTTTGATGCTTATGCCTAACAGCTGCTCCTAACTAGTCATGATGTGACTTGATTTGAAGCCAAATCTTGTAAGTAGGATTAATGCCCCCATCTGTTTTTCCATCCCTAGTGCATATTTAACCAAATTATTTTTTTCCCTCTTGATTTTATTTACTCATGAGCTGTGTTGTAATGAAGATTCCACAGTGTCTAATTCTTGGGGCTCACCAGGAGGTTGAGGTATGTCAGGGCTGGCCTGAGACTGTAGGGAGCCACAGGTTTCTCTTCTCTCTCAAGCTGCCACTGGGATACAGAATCACAAGCTCTCGTTTAAACTTCAAGAGGAGCCCTCTTAATGTTTGTAGAATGAAGCTGCAGAGGGGGTTATGGGGAGAATAACACTGGTCCTTTGGTGCTGTGAGCTCTGTAGCAGGTCTGAGGAGAGATAACAGGACTTCATCTACTGAAGGTGAATTCATGGCAGGTTAGTCTGGGATGGTGAACAAACCTCCCTTTTCCTACATTTTTTTCCCCTTCCAGCACTCACTTTTCACCAACCTAGAGTTAAGAGGGAGAATTTTAGTTTTTGTGTTATTTTTCTTCTTCCACTATAATTTCCTGTGCTTTCCTTCTCTGTGGACTTCCCAAAGTTACCTCATGTCTGTCTGTTTTCTAAAAAACTCCACCATTTTCTTCCCTTCATATCTTTAGAGCATGTATTTGGTTGTTCTCTCTGGACTCACATCACTCTTTTCTTCACTCAGTCTTTTTTCACTCCTTTTATTGCTCACACAGCACTTTTTTTTTTTTTTACTTTTTTTAATTTTTATTAAAAAATTTTTTTAACATCTTTATTAGAGTATAATTGCTTTACAATGCTGTGTTAGTTTCTGCTTTACAACAAAATGAATCAATTATATAAATACATATGTTCCCATATCTCTTCCCTCTTGTGTCTCCCTCCCTCCCACCCTCTCTATCCCACCCCTCCAGGCGGTCACAAAGCACCGAGCTGATCTCCCTGTGCTATGTGGCTGCTTCCCACTAGCTATCTACCTTAAGTTCGGTAGTGTATATATGTCCATGCCTCTCTCTCGCTTTGTCACAGCTCACCCTTCCCCCTCCCCATATCCTCAAGTCCATTCTCTAGTAGGTCTGTATCTTTATGCCTGTTTTACCCCTAGGTTATTCATGACATTTTTTTTTCTTAAATTCCATATATATGTGTTAGCATACAGTATTTGTCTCTCTCTTTCTGACTTACTTCACCCTGTATGACACACTCTAGGTCTATCCACCTCATTACAAATAGCTCAATTTCATTTCTTTTTATGGCTGAGTAATATTCCATTGTATATATGTGCCACATCTTCTTTATCCATTCATCTGATGATGCACACTTAGGTTGTTTCCATCTCTGGGCTATTGTAAATAGAGCTGCAATGAATATTTTGGTCCATGACTCTTTTTGAATTATGGTTTTCTCAGGGTATATGCCCAGTAGTGGGATTGCTGGGTCATATGGTAGTTCTATTTGTAGTTTTTTAAGGAACCTCTATACTGTTCTCCACAGTGGCTGTATCAAGTTACATTCCCACCAACAGTGCAAGAGGGTTCCCTTTTCTCCACACCCTCTCCAGCATTTATTGTTTCTAGATTTTTTGATGATAGCCAATCTGACCAGTGTGAGATGATATCTCATTGTAGTTTTGATTTGCATTTCTCTAATGATTAGTGATGTTGAGCATTCTTTCATGTGTTTGTTGGCAGTCTGTATATCTTCTTTGGAGAAATATCTATTTAGGTCTTCTGCCCATTTTTGGATTGGGTTGTTTGTTTTTTTGTTATTAAGCTGCATGAGCTGCTTATAAATTTTGGAGATTAATCCTTTGTCAGTTGCTTCATTTGCAAATATTTTCTCCCATTCTGAGGGTTATCTTCTGGTCTTGTTTATGTTTTCCTTTGCTGTGCAAAAGCTTTGAAGTTTCATTAGGTCCCATTTGTTTATTTTTGTTTTTATTTCCATTTCTCTAGGAGGTGGGTCAAAAAGGATCTTGCTGTGATTTATGTCATAGAGTGTCCTACCTACGTTTTCTTCTAAGAGTTTGATAGTTGCTGGCCTTATATTTAGGTCTTTAATCCATTTTGAGCTTATTTTTGTGTATGGTGTTAGGGAGTGATCTAATCTCATACTTTTACATGTACCTGTCCAGTTTTCCCAGCACCACTTATTGAAGAGGCTGTCCTTTCTCCACTGTACATTCCTGCCACCTTTATCAAGATAAGGTGACCATATGTGCGTGGGTTTATCTCTGGGCTTTCTATCCTGTTCCATTGATCTATCTTTCTGTTTTTGTGCCAGTACCATACTGTCTTGATTACTGTAGCTTTGTAGTATAGTCTGAAGTCAGGGGCCCTGATTCCTCCAGCTCTGTTTTTCGTTTTCAAGATTGCTATGGCTATTCAGGGTCTTTTGTGTTTCCATACAAATTGTGAAATTTTTTGCTCTAGTTCTGTGAAAAATGCCAGTGGTAGTTTGATAGGGATTGCATTGAATCTGTAGATTGCTTTGGGTAGTAGTCATTTTCACAATGTTGATTCTTCCAATCCAAGAACATGGTATATCTCTCCATCTATTTGTATCATCTTTAATTTCTTTCATCAGTGTCTTATAGTTTTCTGCATACAGGTCTTTTGTCTCCATAGGTAGGATTATTCCTGGATATTTTATTCTTTTTGTTGCAGTGGTAAATGGGAGTGTTTTCTTGATTTCACTTTCACATTTTTCATCATTAGTGAATAGGAATGCCAGAGATTTCTGTGCATTACTTTTGTATCCTGCTACTTTACCAAATTCATTGATTAGCTCTAGTAGTTTTCTGGTAGCATCTTTAGGATTCTCTATATATAGTATCATGTCATCTGTAAATAGTGACAGCTTTACTTCTTCTTTTCCGATTTGGATTCCTTTTATTTCCTTTTCTTCTCTGATTGTTGTGGCTAAAACTTCCAAAACTATGTTGAATAAGAGTGGTGAGAGTGGGCAACCTTGTCTTGTTCTTGATCTTAGTGGAAATGTTTTCAGTTTTTCAACATTGAGGATGCTGTTGGCTGTGGGTTTGTTATATATGGCCTTTATTTTGTTGAGGAAAGTTCCCTCTATGCCTACTTTCTGCAGGGTTTTTATCATAAATGGGTGTTGAATTTTGTCAAAAGCTTTCTCTGCATCTATTGAGATGATAATATGGTTTTTCTCCTTCAATTTGTTAATATGGTGTATCACGTTGATTGATTTGTGTATATTGAAGAATCCTTGCATTCCTGGAATAAACCCCACTTGATCATGGTGTATGATCCATTGAATGTGCTGTTGGATTCTGTTTGCTAGTATTTTGTTGAGGATTTTTGCATCTATGTTCATCAGTGATATTGGCCTGTAGTTTTCTTTCTTTATGACATCCTTGTCTGGTTTTGGTATCAGGGTGATGGTGGCCTCGTAGAATGAGTTTGGGAGTGTTTCTCCCTCTGCTATATCTTGGGAGAGTTTGAGAAGGATAGGTGTTAGCTCTTCTCTAAATGTTTGATAGAATTCGCCTGTGAAGCCATCTGGTCCTGGGCTTTTGTTTGTTGGAAGATTTTTAATCACAGTTTCAATTTCAGTGCTTGTGATTGGTCGGTTCATATTTTCTATTTCTTCCTGATTCAGTCTTGGCAGGCTGTGCCTTTCTAAGAATTTGTCCATTTCTTCCAGGTTGTCCATTTTATTGGCATAGAGTTGTTTGTAGTAATGTCTCATGATCTTTTGTATTTCTGCAGTGTCAGTTGTTACTTCTCCTTCTTCATTTCTAATTCTATTGATTTGAGTCTTCTCCCTTTCTTTCTTGATGGGTCTGGCTAATGATTTATCAATTTTTTTTATCTTCTCAAAGAACCAACTTTTACTTTTATTGATCTTTGCTATCATTTCCTTCATTTCTTTTTCGTTTATTTCTGATCTGATTTTTATGATTTCTTTCCTTCTGCTAACTTTGGGGTTTTTTTCTTCTTCTTTCTCTAATTGCTTTAGGTGCAAGGTTAGGTTGTTTATTCGAGATGTTTCCTGTTTCTTAAGGTAAGATTGTATTGCTATAAACTTCCCTCTTAGAACTGCTTTTGCTGCATCCCATAGATTGTGGGTCATCGTGTCTCCATTGTCATTTGTTTCTAGGTAGTTTTTGATTTCCTCTTTGATTTCTTCAGTGATCACCTCGTTATTAAGTAGTGTATTGTTTAGCCTCCATGTGTTTGTATTTTTACAGATCTTTTCCTGTAATTGATATCTAGCCTCATAGCATTGTGGTCGGAAAAGATAGTTGATAAAATTTCAGTTTTCTTAAATTTACCAAGGCTTGATTTGTGACCCAAGATATGATCTATCCTGGAGAATGTTCCATGAGCACTTGAGAAAAATGTGTATTCTGTTGTTTTTGGATGGAGTGTCCTAAAAATATCAATTAAGTCCATCTTCTTTAATGTATCATTTAAAGCTTGTGTTTCCTTATTTATTTTCATTTTGGATAATCTGTCCATTGGTGAAAGTGGGGTGTTAAAGTCCCCTACTATGAATGTGTTACTGTTGATTTCCCCTTTTATGGCTCTAAGTATTTCCCTTATGTATTGAGGTGCTCCTATGTTGCGTGCATAAATATTTACAATTGTTATCTCTTCTTCTTGGATCAATCCCTAGCTCATTATGTAGTGTCCTTCTTTGTCTCTTCTAATAGTCTTTATTTTAAAGTCTATTTTGTCTGATATGAGAATTGCTACTCCAGCTTTCTTTGGGTTTCCATTTGCATGGAATATCTTTTTCCATCCCCTCACTTTCAGTCTGTATGTGTCTCTAGGTCTGAAGTGGGTCTCTTGTAGACAGCATATATATGGGTCTTGTTTTTGTATCCATTCAGCTAATCTGTGTCTTTTGGTGGGAGTATTTAGTCCATTTACAGTTAAGGTAATTATCGATATGTATGTTCCTATTCCCATTTTCTAAATTGTTTTGGGTTCGTTATTGTAGGTCTTTTCCTTCTCTTGTGTTTCTTGCCTAGAGAAGTTCCTTCAGCATTTGTTTTAAAGCTGGTTTGGTGGTGCTGAACTGTCTCAGCTTTTGCTTGTCTGTAAACGTTTTAGTTTCTCCATCAAATCTGAATGAGATTCTTGCTGGGTAGAGTAATCTTGGTTGCAGGTTTTTCTCCTTCATCACTTAAATATGTCCTGCCAGTCCCTTCTGGCTTGCAGAGTTTCTGCTGAAAGTTCAGTGGTTAACCTTATGGGGATTCCCTTGTGTGTTATTTGTTGTTTTTCCCTTGCTGGTTTTAATATGTTTTCTTTGTGTTTAATTTTTAACAGTGTGATTAATATGTGTCTTGGCATATTTCTCCTTGGATTTATCCAGTATGGGACTCTCTGTGCTTCCTGGACTTGATTAACTATTTCCTTTCCCATATTAGGGAAGTTTTCAAGTATAATCTCTTCAAGTATTTTCTCAGTCCCTTCCTTTTTCTCTTCTTCTTCTGGGACCCCTATAATTCAAATGTTGGTGCGTTTAATGTTGTCCCAGAGGTCTCTGAGACTGTCCTCAGTTCTTTTCATTCTTTTTTCTTTATTCTGCTCTGCAGTAGTTATTTCCACTATTTTATCTTCCAGGTCACATATCCGTTCTTATGCTTCAGTTATTCTGCTATTGATCCCATCTAGAGTATTTTTAATTTCATTTATTGTGTTCATCATTGCTTGTTTCATCTTTAGTTCTTCTAGGTTCTTGTTAACTGTTTCTTGCATTTTGTCTATTCTATTTCCAAGATTTTGGATCATCTTTACTATCATTATTCTGATTTCTTTTTCAGGTAGACTGCCTATTTCCTCTTCACTTGTTAGGTCTGGTGGGTTTTTATCTTGCTCCTTCAACTGTTGTGTGTTTTTCTGTCTTCTCATTTTGCTTATATTACTGTGTTTGTGGTGTCCTTTTCTCAGGCTTCAGGTTTGTAGTTCCCGTTGTTTTTGGTGTCTGTCCCCTGTGGCTAAGGTTGGTTCAGTGGATTGTGTATGCTTCCTGGTGGAGGGGACTAGTGCCTGTGTTCTGGTGGATGAGGCTGGATCTTGTCTTTCTGGTGGGCAGGTCCACATCTGGTGGTGTGTTTTGGGGTGTCTGTGGACTTATGATATTAGGCAGCCTCTCTGCTAATGGGTGGGGTTGTGTTCCTGTCTTGCTAGTTGTTTGGCATAGGTTTTCCAGCACTGTAGCTTGCTGGTCGTTGAGTGAAGCTGGCTGCTGGTGTTGAGATGGAGATCTCTGGGAGATTTTCGCCGTTTGATATTATGTGGAGCTTGGAGGTCTCTTGTGGACCAGTGTCCTGAAGTCGGCTCTCCCACCTCAGAGGCACAGCACTGACTCCTGGCTGCAGCACCAAGAGTCTTTCATCCACATGGCTCAGAATAAAAGGGAGAAAAAGTAGAAAGAAATCATTAGTAGAAGTAGAAAGAATGAAAGAAAGAAAGAAAGAAAGAAAGAAAGAAAGAAAGAAAGGAGGGTGGGAGGGAGGGAGGAAGGAAGGAAGGAGGGAAGGAAGGGAAAAAAGAAAGATAGAAGATAAAGTAAAATAAAATAAAGTAAGATAAAATAAAAGTTATTAAAATAAAAAATAATTATTAAGAAAAAAACGGACAGATAGAACCCTAGGACAAATGGTGGGAGCAAAGCTATACAGACACAATCTCACATAGAAGCATACACATACACACTCACAAAAAGAGGAAAAGGGGAAAAAATCATAAATCTTGCTCTCAAAGTCCACCTCCTCAATTTGGGATGATTCGTTGTCTGTTCACGTATTCCACAGATGCAGGGTACATCAAGTTGATTGTGGAGCTTTAATCCGCTGCACCTGAGGCTGCTGGGAGAGATTTCCCTTTCTCTTCTTTGTTCTCACAGCTCCCGGGGCTCAGCTTTGGATTTGGCCCCACCTCTGCATGTAGATCGCCGGAGGGCGTCTGTTCTTTGCTTAGACAGGACGGGGTTAAAGGAGCCGCTGATTCGGTGGCTCTGGATCACTCAGGCCGGGAGGAGGGAAGGACACGGAGTGCGGGGGGAGCCTGCGGCTGCAGAGGACAGCATGACATTGCACCAGCCCGAGGCACGCTGTGGGTTCTCCCGGGAAAGTCGTCCCTGGATCCCGGGACCCTGGCAGTGGCGGGCTGCACAGGCTCCCTGCACAGGCTCACACACAGGCTTCCTGCACAGGCTCACACACAGGCTTCTTGGTGGCGGCAGCAACAGCAACAGCCTTAGAGTCTTATGCCCGTCTCTGGGGTCCGCGCTTTTAGCTGTGGCTCGCGCCCGTCTCTGGAGCTCCTTTAAGCAGCGCTCTTAATCCCCTCTCCTCGCGCACCAGGAAACAAAGAGGGAAGAAAAAGTCTCTTGCCTCTTAGGCAGGTCCAGACTTTTTCCTGGACTGCCTCCCGGCTAGCCGTGGCGCACTAACCCCCTGCAGGCTGTGTTCACCGCCAATCCCAGTCCTCTCCCAGCGCTCCGACCAAAGCCGGAGCCTCAACTCCCAGCCCCGCCCGCCCCGGCGGGTGAGCAGACAAGCCTCTCGGGCTGGTGAGTGCTGGTCGGCCCTGATCCTCTGTGCGGGAATCTCCCTGCTTTGCCCTCCGCACCCCTGTTGTTGTGCTCTCCTCCGCGGCTCCGAAGCTTCCCCTCTCCGCCTCCCGCAGTCTCCGCCCGTGAAGGGGCTTCCTAGTGTGTGGAAAACTTTCCTCCTTCACAGCTCCCTCCCACTGGTGCGGGTCCCGTCCCTATCCTTTTGTCTCTGTTTATTTTTTCTTTTGCCCTACCCAGGTACATGGGGGGTTTCTTGCCTTTTGGGAGGTCTGAGGTCTTCTGCCAGCGTTCAGTAGGTGCTCTGTAGAAGTTGTTCCACGTGTAGATGTATTTCTGGTGTATCTGTGGGGAGGAACGTGATCTCTGCGTCTTACTCTTCTGCTATCTTCTGAAAGCCCAATTTTAAATAAAGAGTACACAAAAACAAATGAAAGTAATATATAAATAGAAACAAGACAATTTTAATGACTATTTCATAAAAAATTGAAATAATTCCTCTATTAAATATTATAATTTGAATCCATTATGTAAAAATTAATTGCAAAAGAATGGATTAAAAAATGTTTAAATTAACACAATCTTATATGTGAGGGAACCATGAGAATCATCTGGGGGAGGCCACAATGCACTTCAGAAGTTGTTTAACCTCTCCGAGCCTCTGATTCCTGAAATGTAATAATGCTCTACTCATAGTGTAAGATTAAATAAAATAATGTATAAAACAGATTTCATAGTCTGCTATATAAATGGAAGTATTACTTTTCAGAGATATGGTCTCAAAATTTTTAACTAATTATAAAGCCAATTTTAATCCAAGTAGTCTTTTAATTGAATTAGTACGATAAAGCAGATTGCAGGCTAAAAATTTTGACTACCAATGAAAGCAGACAACTTTCTTTTTCCAGCTTGGTTGGGGTATAACTGACAAATAAAATTGTATATATTTAAAGTGTACAATGTTATGATTTGAATTACAAATCCTTTGTGAAATGATTACCACAGTCAGGTTAGCTAACATATCCATCACCTCACAGTCTTTGGTGTATGTGTGTGGTGAAAGTGCTTAAGATTTACTCCCTTAGCAAATGTCAAGTGTACAATACAGCATTATTAACTATAGTCACCATGTTGTATTAATATATTACATCCCCTGAATTTAGTCATCTTATAATTGAAGGCTTGTACCCTTTGATGGTCATCTCCCCGTTTCCCCTACCCCACACCCCCTGGTAACTACCATTCTAGTCACTGTTTCTGTGAGATGGACATTTTTTTTAAAAAAAGATTTCACATATAACTGAGATCATACAGTATGTATTTTTCTCTCTCTGACTTATTTCACTTAGCATAATGTCCTCCAGATCTATCCATGTTGTTGTAAATGGCAGGATTACCTTCCTAATGGCTGAATAATCTAGCGCATGTGGGGTGTTTGTGTGTGTGTGTGACATCTTCTTTATCCATTTATCTGTTGATGGACACTTAGGTTGTTCCTGTATCTTGGCTATTGTGAATAAAGCTGCAATGAACATGGGAGTGAAGATCTCTCTTCAAGATAGTGATTTCATTTCTTTCAGATGTATACCCAGGATTGGGATTGTTGGACCATATGGCAGTTCTATTTTTAACTTCTTGAGGAATCTCCATACAGTTTTCCATAATGACTGTACCTATTTACATTCCCACCCACAGTGTACAAAGGTTCCCTTTTTTTCTACATTCTCTCCAACACTTATTGCTTATTATTTTTATAAAAGCCATCCCAACAGGTATGAGTGATATCTCATTGTGGTTTTTACTTGCTCATTTACTGATGTTTAATAACACTGAGCACCTTTCATGTACCTGTTAGCCATTTGGGAGACAACTTTTAAGAGATATTAAGACCACTTTAATAGTGTTGAATTTTATAGAAAAATTAAAGTTTTATCCCAATTACATTTAATATCTACATATATACAATTGTATACTTTGAGAATTCAGAGAAATCATAGAAGTCAGCCAGTCCAGTGGTTCCAGACTTGGGGATTTCACAGATCAGTAAATTTTCAGAAAAAAGAAAAAAATGAGAGACTGACAAAAGATTAGCAACTTTTCATTTATTTGTGTTAGAAGATAAAAATATCAAATAACTACTACCATCTACTGTTAAATTGAGTTCTTAAAATAAAAGATATTTTAATATGTAATCTTTATTAAAAAAGACATCTTATTGCATTGTTTATATTTTCTATTTTTTGTCAGACGATTGAATATTTGTCATGGTACAATTGGCCATTGCTGATGTCTATGCCCATTGGCAGGTGAAAATTCATCCAGTGCTCAAATTTCTCAAATGATGGGAAACTTACCATGGACAAATCACTGGGCAACTCACTAAGTTTAAAAATAAAGGCAACTGGGCTTCCCTGGTGGCACAGTGTTTGGGAGTCCGCCTGCTGATGCAGGGGACACGGGTTCGTGCCCCGGTCCAGGAAGGTCCCACGTGCCGCGGAGCGGCTGGGCCCGTGAGCCATGGCCGCTGAGCCTGCGCGTCTGGAGCCTGTGCTACGCAAAGGAAGAGGCCACAACAGTGAGACGCCCGCGTACCGAAAAGAAAAAAAAAAGAGAAAAAAAGAAAAGGTAACCAGGACAAGTTTACTTAGTATAGTAAAATTTAGCATGATATTGCTTATACAGCATGTTTTTCAATTCTTCTCAAAAACATGGATCCCATAAAACATGGATTCAATTGATACAACTTCTATTAATATACAACTGTTACTATACCAAACACACACTATTCTGTTTATTAAAGTGGTTTTAGCACGATCTCGTAGATCATATTATGCTGTGTGTATGACTATGTGAGAGTTACACTTGGAAAATATCTGTAGATTTTTCTATAGTTGAGGTTAGTCTCCCTCGTGAGCATATTTTGTATTCAGTTACTCTTTTAACAAGCATCAATCCATATTGTTCCTTGTCTCCAGGGCTGCCCAAGGCTGACATAACTAATCAACAGTGTAGGAGGAGATTTGAGTAGCTAGGAGAGGATGCCCAGAGGGCTCAGAATCAGGGAAAGTAATGAGGGATTAGCCTGGGTACCACAAAATAAAATGGGAGGTGGCATTTTAGCCAAATGCAAAATTAAAAAGAACTTGACAATGGTATTAATAGTTGAACTCTCATGATAAAAGGGCAGATTAAGGCAATAATGAGGTCATGAGAGCAGAAGCTTCAGGGAATAACTTTGAAGGTGGCCATTTAATTCCTTACTGTAATAAGTTCATAACTGAAACAGATTCTGAGCTCTATTTTCTCTCTCCTCTCATTCTTGAAACTTCACCTCCTGAGTCTGCTTCAGCCAAGGAAAATGTATTGGTCTCCTGACATAAATTCAAGAGCTGACAAGGGAGGTTTTGGAAACCATGATTGTTCTAAAGAATATATTTGAAACCTTGTAAAATGATAGGCAATTAAAGTAAGAAATACACCAAATGTCAAATTTTATGGTCTCTGGGCAGAGGGATTATAAGCACTTCTTATTATTTTCTCTTGTCTTTTCTGTATTTTCCAAAGATCCTACAATAAGCATGTATCACTTTTATAATCACAAGAAAAATGTTATATATGTGTGTGGGGTAACTCTGCCAATAGGACTGCTGATACAATTGAGTATAGAGAGTGTTGGCAGTGAAAGTAGAATAATTTCCCACAAAAATCTTCCTATTTTAAGCACTAATGGAATAGCACCTTAAACTGGAATGGAAGGGTGCTTTGTGGATTACTTAAGTAAAATATTTGCTTTGTCAATGGAAATGTAAATAATTTCATTTAAGATGCTTACTCCATGAACCGTGCCTTTTTAGTGACATCATAGGTCTTAAAAATGAGGCAATGTGAACCATGGTTAGGTTTACTTTGTAAAACTGAAGGAAGTGTTACAAGAACAATGATATGGGAGAAGCTACAATATAACTACCTTTCCAGTGACTTCCTTGCAAAGTAAAACTCTAAGATGAATGGAATCATATTGAAGGCATGAAGAGCCATCAAATTTGGGGTGATTGGTGTGGATTGAGACCCCCACCCCCACCCCGCAGCAGTGGAGAAAGCCTGTCAAACTTCTTCAGCCTGTGTGCAGAGGTCCTTGAGGCACTCCGCAGCACCTGAGCCAATGTGGATTATGTTTTGACCAGTTCCCATTGTAAGTGGACTGTTGTCTCCTCTGTAGAGGACAGAATATCCTAGTCATTTGAAAAAATCAATATAGAGACTATTGAACCCAATCTTAAAGAGAGTTTGAACTATATAGAATATTACACAGCTGATTTCCTCTGGAGCTCTTTGGCCTATATATTTTCTGAAGCACTAGCTTGGATTTTAAAGGAAAAATATCTTTGCCATTGAATGCTCAGGAGGACCCAACACCACATTTATTCGTAATCTGAACCAGTATTAAATGGAAGTGAAATTTGGGTGACTAATATAAGTGTAAAATTTTTAAATGAAACTACATCAAAAATGCTTTAATGTCTCCTATCCTTTTATCCTGAAACAAAGTTGATAGTTGATGATGTGGAATGCCACCACTGAGAAATTAATTTGTTTGTTTGTTTTTTGGATATTTCTTTTTCAGTAAGAATATTAAGTGCTTATATTAAGCCTTTTACTTGTATGTAAAGCTGTGAAGAGTTGACTGGTTTGACTCTTTAGGGAAAAACATAACAAAAACCCAATGATCTCAAATTTAAAGGCCAAGAGAAAGTAACAGCACATGTCAGTAACATAAATGAAAATTCTGCACAGATAAGCTTATATAACAACCAAACCCATAGGATTTCACCCCAGATGGCAAATCACACAGCCTCACTTCCACATGAAAGCAAATTACTGCATCAGTAAGTAATGCCTGTTCCTCTGTCATTCTGAGGACTGTGCTAGATGGGAATTTAAAAGTTTGGGGTTATTGCATCATCAACTCATAAGATGTCAGAACTGAGAAAGTCTTTAAAGAACCTCTAGTTCAACTGCCTTTTAACAATTTCTTTCTTTTTCTTGGAAGAGGAACATCAGAGAGGGAGAGAAGGGAGAGAAAATTTGAGAAATTCTTAGGTCACACAGAAAACCAATTTTCTAATTACAAAACAGTTTCTTTATATGGTTTAATTGTTTTTATGATCACATTTATGTCTCTCCCTCCTTCTTCATTGAATTTCCTTTTTCTTTGGAGACTACCATGATTAGGTTAAAATGCTGAGGTAATCACAGTATATCCATAGACCCATTCTGATTGCTAACCAGTGTCCAGCATTCATACATTCTTTACCATTGAATTCTAGCCTATAGAGCATCTATTCTCAACTTTTTTTCTCTGATAAACATGAGTATGCATGTTAAGTTTGCATATACATGACATATATCTGGTCATGGGCTCAGATTCCCAAAGGACTGTAACTGCACTGCTTTCCCTTCTACTCAAGAAAGCAACTGACTACAACAGTGACATCTTTCACAGAGAAAATCTTAAATCTACTCAAAAAATTTTTAATTAAATCATTCACATTTTTCATACTTGAAACTATTTTTAGCCGCACCTCCAAACTGATGATGACTGTGGGCATTGATATTCCCATTGGTAAGTGTTGCTTTGTGAAGTTGCTTCAGTTTGATTTAATCCCTTGCACAATCTTCTGTGGTAGGCACTACTTTTATCTCCATTTTATACATGAGAAATGTGAAGCTCAGAGAAGTTAAGTAACTTGCCTAAAGTCCCACTGGCCAATAAAGGAAAAGCCAGCATCCCAACCCTGGTATCAATGACCAAAGTACATGACCTTCCCCTCCTATGCTATGCTGCCTTCTTTAAGACGTGGGTCTCAAATACCCCCTTCTTTTTTGAACCCACAGTGTTGGTGGAATAAGAATTTGCACATAGGGTAGAATGTCTGACTACCAGGAAAATGTAGCTTCTACTCTATCTTCTTTACCATATTTCATCCCTCTTCCTAGAAGTAACTATTGACTTTTATTTTATTACATTTCAGTTAAAAGTATATGTATAAGCAAATGTATGTGTTCCTCTCCCTTTCTTTCATAAACAGTAGTACAATATACCACTGTGTACTTTTCTCCACTTTACTTTTTTACTCAGACGTACTTTCTGGAAATTACTCCAAGGATATACATAGACATATTCTCTATTCCTTTTACAACTCCATAGCATTGTACTGGGTACATGTACTACAGTTCATTTAGCCAGCTCCACTGGATAGACTTCTGGGTTGTTTTCAAGCCTTACTTTGTTAAAAATACTGTTACAAAGAATAGATAACCTTATATATTTTTATATTTTTTTGTATACCCCTTTTTGTCCTTTTGTCATGCATCTTTAAGACAGATTCATAGAAGTAGTATTTTTAGGAAGCTAAAAGTGTATATAATTTGGTACATGTAGTTAAATTCTATTCTATGATAGTTGTATTAATTTACAATCCCAATCGGCAATTCAAGAGTACCTTTCCTCCACAGCATTGCTAACAGATATTTATCAAATTTGGATTTTAATCAAACTGTTAATTGAGAAAAAGATATTCCCATGTAGTGTTAATTTTCATTTTTAAGTTGAAGTTAGTTGATTTACAATATTATATTAGTATAAGGTGTATAACACAGTGAATCAGCATTTTTATAGAGTATACTCCATTTAATATTATTAGAAAATATTGACTATATTTCCTTATGCTGTACAATATGTCCTAGTTGCTTATCTTATACATAGCAGTTTATATAACTTAATCCCATATCCCTGTCTTGCCCCTTACCTTTTCCTTCTGAAAAGGGGGAAACATTTCCTCGCATCATATACAAAAATAAACTCAAAATGGATTAAAGACCTAATGTAAGACCTGAATCCATAAAACTCCTAGAAGAGAACATAAGCAGAACACTCTTTGACATAAATCTTTTAGATTTACTTAATCTTTTACCACTGGTTTGTTCTCTTTATCTGTGTCTCTGTCTCTGTTTTGTTATATTCATTCATTTATTTTTTAGATTCCATATATAAGTGAAAACATACAGTATTTGTCTTTCTCTAACTTATTTCACTAAGCATAATACCCTCTAGGTCCATCCACATTGTTGCAAATGGCAGAATTTCATTCTTTTTTATGACCGAGTAATATTTCATTATATATATATAATCTCACATCTTTATTCATTCTTCTGTTGATGAACACTTAGACTGCTTCCATATCTTGGCTATTGTAAATAGTGGTGCTATAAACATTGGAGTTCATGTATCTTTTCAGATCAGTGTGTTTTTTTCTTCAGATATATTTCCAAGAGTGGAAATGCTTGATCATATGGTAGTTCTATTTTTGTTTTATTGAGAAACCTCTATACTGTTTTCCATAGTGGTTTCACCAATTTACATTTCCACAAACAGTGTACTAGCATTCCCTTTACTCTACATCCTCACCAACATTTGCTATTTGTAAACATTTTGATGAGAGCCATTCTGACATTTTTGAGGTAATATCTCATTGTGGTTTTGATTTGCATTTCTCTGATAATTAGCAATGTTGAACATCTTTTCATGTGCCTGTTAGCCATCTGTTTGTCTTCTTTAGAAAACTGTCCATTTAAATCTTTTGCCCATTTGTAATGAGGTTGTTTGGTTTTTTATATTGAGTTTTATGAGCTGTTTATAATGTATTTTGGATATTAACTCCTTATTAGTCATATCATTTGCAAATATTTTCTCCCAATCAGTGGGTTGTCTTTTTGTTTTGTTTATGGTTTCCTTTGCTGTGCAAAAGCTTTTAAGTTTAATTAGCTCCCATTTGTTTATTTTTGCTTTTGTTTCTTAGTAGACAGATCTAAAAGATTTATGTCACAGAGTGTTCTGCTTATATCTAGGAGTTTTATGGATTCAGGTCTTACATTAGGTCTTTAATCCATTTTGAGTTTATTTTTGTATATGATGCAAGGAAATGTTCTAATTTCATTCTTTTACATGTGGCTGTCCAGTTTTTCCCACCAGCACTTATTGAAGTGACTGTCTTTTCTCCATTGTATATTCTTGCCTCCTTGGTCATAGATTAATTGACTATAAGTCCATGGGTTTATTTCAAGGTCCTCTCTTTGGTTCCATTGTGTCTGTTTTTGTGTCAGTACCATACTGTTTTGATTACCATAACTTTGTAGTATAGTTTGAAATCAGAGAGAGTGATACCTCCAGCTTTGTTCTTTTTGCTCAAGATTTCTTTGGCAATTAAGGGTCTTCTGTGGTTTTATATAAATTTTAGTATTGTTTGTTCTAAATTGTTGAAAAATGCCATGGGTATTTTGATAGGGATTGCATTAAATCTATAGATTGCTTTGGGGAGTATGAACATTTTAACAATACTAATTCTTTCAATCCATGAACATGGGCTATCTTTCCATTTAGTTGTGTCATCTTCAATTTCCTTCATCAGTATTTTATAGTTTTCAGAGTAAAAGTCTTAACTTGGTTAAGTTTATTGCTAGGTATTTTATTCTTTTTGAGGCAATTTTAAGTGAGACTGTTTCCTTGCTTTCTCTTTCTGATAGTTCATTGTTAGCATTGTAGACAAAAACCAGATTTCAGTATATTAATCCTGTATACTGTAATTTTACTGAATTCATTTATTAGTTCAGTAATTTTTTATGTGAAGACTTTAGGTTTTTCTATATATATATATATAGTATCATGTCATCTGCAAATAGTGACAGTTTCTTCTTTCCTTCCAGTTTAAATGCCTTTTATTTCTTTTCCTTGTCTGATTGCTGTGTCTAGGACTTCCAATACTGTGTTAAATAGAAGTGGTGAGAGGGGGTATCACTGTGTTTTTCCTCATTTTAGAGGAAAAGCTTTCATTTTCACATTTGAGTATGATGTCAGCTGTGGGTTTGTCATAAATGGCCTTAATTATGTCAAGATATGTTCCCTCTGTAAAAACTTTGATGAAAGTGTTTATCATGAATGGATGTTGAATTTTGTCAAATGCTTTTTCTCCATCTATTGAGATTATCATGTGATATTTGTTCTTCCTTTTGTTAATGTGGTGTATCACATATGATTGATTTGCAAATATTGAACCATCCTTGCATTTCTGAAATAAATCCTACTTGATGATGGTGTATGATCCTTTTTATGTATTGTTGAATTTGGCTTGCAAATATTTTGTTAAGGATTTTTGCATCTATGTTCATCAAAGATACTGGCCTGTAATTTTCTTTTTTTGGAGTGTCTTTATCTTGGTTTTGATATCAAGATTATGGTGGCCTCATAGAATGAATCTGGGAGTATTTCCTCTGCCAATTTTTTTGGAATAGTTTGAGAATGATAGGTATTAGCTCTTCTTTATATGTTTGGTTGAATTCCTCTGTGAAACCATGTACTCCTGGTCTTTTGTTTGCTGGTAGTATTTTGATTACAGATTAGATCTAACTAGTAGTGAACAGTTTGTTCAGATTGTCTATTTCTTCCTAATTTAGTCTTGGATGGTTGTACGTTTCTAGAAATTTGTCTATTTCTTCTAGGTTGCTTAATTTGTTGGCATATAACTGTTTGTAGTATTCTCTTACGATTTTTTGTGTCTCTGTGATATTGGTTGTTAGTTCTCTACTTTCATTTCTTATTTTGTTTATTTGGGTCCTTTCTCTTCTTTTCTTGATGAGCCTGGCAAAAAGTTTTATCAATTTTGTTTATCTCTTCTAAAAGCCAGGCTTGGTTTCATTGATCTTTTCTATTGTTTTTTGGCCTCTCTTTTATTTATATCTTCTCTGATTTTTATTATTTCCTTCCTTTTGCTGACTTTGGGCTTTGTTTGTTCATTTTCTAATTCCTTTAAATGGTTCGTTAGGTTATTTATTTGAGATTTTTTTTTGTTTCTTGATATAGGTCTGTATCACTCTAAATTTCCCTCTTAGAACTACTTTTGTTGTATGCCCTAGATTTTGGAAAGTTGTATTTCCATTTTCATTTGTCTCAAGGTATTTTCTGATTTGTAAAATTTCTTCATTGATCCATTGTTTTTTTAGTAACATGTTGTTTAGTCTCCATGTGTTGGTGTTTTTCCCATTTTTCTTTCTGAAAATAATTTCTAGTTTCATACAGTCATAGTTGGAAATACTGTTTGATATAATTTCTGTTCTATTGTTTTGTGGCCTGGCATGTGATTTATCCTGGAGAATATTCCATGTACACTTGAAAAGAATGTTATTCTGCTATTTTTGGATGGAATGTCCTGGAGATACCTATCAAACCCAACTGGTCTAATGTGTCATTTAAGACTATGTTTTCTTACTGATTTTCTGTCTGGATGATCTGTCCATGGACGTAAGTGGACCATTAACATCCCATACTATTACTTTATTATTGTCAATTTCTCTTTTTATATCCATTCATAATTGCATTAAGTGCTCCCATATTTGGTGTATATATGTTAACGAGTGTTATTTTATCTTCCTCTACTGACTCCTTTGTCATTATATAATGCCCTCTTTGTTATAGACTTTATTTTAAAGTTTTTTTTTTTTATGAAATGAGTATCGCTCCCCCTGCTTTCTTGTTGTTTCCATTTGCATGAAATATCTTTTTCCATCCCTTTGCTCTCAGTCTGTGTGTGTGTCTTTAGCTCTGAAGTGAGTCTCTTGTAAGCAGCATATAGATGGGTCTTGTTTTTTTTATCCAATCACCCACCCTATATCTTTGATTAGAGCATTTAATCCATTGACTTTTAAAGTGATTATTGATTACTGCCATTTTATTACTTTTTTCTGGTTGTTTTTGTCATTCTTCTCTGTTCTTTTCTTCTTTTAGTTTCTTCCCTGTGGTTTGGTGATTTTATTTATTCTTATGCTTGTGTTCCTTTTGCTCTAGCTTTTGTGTATCTATTGGTGGTTTTTGCTTTGTGGTTACCATGAGGTTCCTATCTGTAGACATATCACTATATCTACTTGTTTTAAACTGGTAGTCATTTAAGTTCAAACACATTCTTGTAGATCTACATTTTTTACTCCCCTCCCCCACGTTTCATTTTTGATGTCATATTTTACGTCTTCATGTTTATCCCTTAACTGCTTATTGTAGTTATATTTCTTTTTATATATTTTTGGGTTTTTGATTTTTATAAAAAATTACCTAAGTTGTTGATCCTCGCTTTTACATATGTTTGACTTTACTAGTGAGATTTTTTTCCTTTTCTATAGATACTTATTGTTGTGGCCTTTTCTTTTTCACTTAGAGAGGACCCTGTAACTTTTCTTTCAGGTTAGGTTTAGTATTGATGAACTCTTAGTTTTTGATTGAGAAGCTCCTTATATATCCTTCAATTCTAAATGATAATCTTGCTAGAGTATCCTAAGTTGTAGGTTTTCCTCTTTCAGGTCTTTTTATATATCATGCCACTCCTTTCTGGCCTGCAAAGTTTCTGCAGAGAAATCAGCTGATGGCTTTATAGGGATTCCCTTTTATATGACTCTTTGTTTTTCTCTTGCTGCCTTTATAACTCTATCTTTAACTTTTGTCATTTTAATTATCATATGTTTTGGTATGCATCTTTTTGGGTTCATCATCTTTGGGACCCTCTGTGCTTCTTGTACTTAGATATCTGTTTCCTTCTAATTTGGGGGGTTTTCAGCCATAATTTTATCAAGTAAATTTTTAACCCCTTTCTCCCTCTCTTCTCCTTCTGTGACCCCTATAACGCAGATGTCAGTATGCTTAATGTTGTCTCAGAGGTCCCTTAAACTGTTCTCACTTTCATTTTATTTGTTTTTCTTTTTGCTGTTCTCATTGAGTGATTTCCATTATTCTATTTTCCAGATTACTTATGTGTTCTTCTGTATCATGTTGTCTGCTGTTAATTCCTTCTAATGTATTTTTCATTTCAGTTATTTTATTCCTCAATTTTGACCGATTCTTTTTTATATATATTCTAGGTCCTTGTTAAAATTCTCACTGTGTTTATCTGTTTTTTCCCCCCATAATTTAGTTAACATTCTTATTACTAATGCTTTGAACTCTTTGAACTAATATATTTCTGTTTTGTTAGTCTTTTTTTTTTCAGGTGGTTGCAGGAACCAGCCAGAATCCTGTGCTGTGTCATTCTGTTTTTCTCTACCTTGTTCCAGGAATAAGCAAGTGTGTGTGTGCTCTTCATGAGCAGAGTCTCAGTTTATTACAGCCCTCCTGTTAGTTTCACTGATTTTCTAACCAGATCAGGGGACTCATCTTCCTAGTGTCAGACCCCATGGCTGGGGCACTCAGTATGTGCCTCAAACCACTCACTCTCCAGGGAGGATCTCTGCCCTTCTAATCCCTCCTCTTTCTGTGTCCCCTCTCAGGGGATCAGGTCCTGACCTGATCACTTCTCTTCCCTTTTTACCCAATTCTGTGTGGATCTTTCTTACAGCCTTGGTTGTACAAAAGTCTTTCTGCCAGTCTCCAGTTAGTTTTCAGTGAGAATTGCTCCACATGTAGATGTATATTTTGATGTGTTCATGGGGGAATGTGAGTGCCACATCCTCCTACTCCACCATCTTGCTCTCCTCTCCTAATTCGCATTTTTTATTATGGAAAAAAGTAGACCATCTTCTCATGGCTAAAAGTATTTGCGTCTCTTTTTGTTGTGCAATATTTGTGTATTTCTCTAGCCTATATTTACAGTTTGTCTTATTCTTCTTCAGTTTTTAAGAACTCTTTGTATTTTACAGATATCAATTTTTTTCTGTGATAGAACAGCAAATATTTTTCTCAGTTTGTTGCTTGTCTTTTGGCATTTTAATTTGGTTGCCATGAAATCGTTTGCCACAGAATTTTTATTACAATCAATGCCCAGTTATCAGGAAAGAGTACAGAGTCACTGGCTTGAAAAATAGTTGTGTTTAAAAAAATTATTAATATACTGTGAAATTGTGGAGATATATAGTTACTGTGAATCAATGAAGATATACACTAATAGGAATCAAGGTCTTTACAGAATAAAACCCATAAAAATATTTAAGGGTGTAACAAATGTCTGAATAAATGAAGAGAGATACCATATTATTGGATGAAAATATTCAGTTGTAAAGATATCAGTTCTCCCACCAAATAAAAAGGAATTATTCAATCTGAATATGGGAGAATAATTTAAAAATGGAAGAAAAATAAAGAGACTCAGTGTTTTGTAGAATAATACCATATGGTCTAAGATATGTGCAACTGGAATCTCAGAATCAAAAGAGAGTAAGATTGAGCAGGAAAAAAGAAAACTTCAGAAAATAGTGGCTGAAAACTGTGTAAATTTTCATGGAGAAAAACCCCTGGTATATAGATCCAAGGAACTCACCAAACACAAAGCAGGATAAATATAAGGAAAACAACCATACCTATGCACGTCGTAGTCAAACTGCTAAAAACTGAAGATGCAGAGAAAATCATGAAAGCATATAGAGAAAAAAAGACATAGTATATAAACGGGAACAGGATAAGAATTATGGCAACTCCTTTTCAGAAACAATGGAGGAGAAGGGAAAATAGGCGTTCATCCTTAAAGTGTTGAAAGAAAAATAAATTGTTTACCTAGAATTCTGTGGTAACTAATAATATCCTTTAATAGCAAGGATAAAATAAAATAAAATGATTCATTTCAGATCAATTAAAACTGTAAGATTCATTGGTGGTGGAAATCCTTATAATAGAAAACAGGTAATAAATAAAATTTATAAAACTAAAAGTTAGTTACTTGAATAGATTAATAAGATTGGTAAACTCCCTATCAAATATAATCAGTAATGAAGAGAAGAACACAAATTACCTAAATCAAAAATGATCATACAGATCACTACAGATCATACAGAACTTAAGAGAATAATAAGGAAGTATTATAATCACTTTTATTTCAATAAATACAACTTTGATAAAACAGACAAATTTTTTGAAAAACAAAATTTTCCTAAATGAACTCAAGAAGAAAATGAAATTTTGAATGGCTTTATATTTATTAAGGAAATAGAATTTTAATTTTAAAAATCCCCTATGAAGAAAACTCCATGCCCAGATGGTTTCACTGGTGAAAGTTATCAAACATTCAAGGAAGAATTTATATCAATATTATACAAATTCTTTCAGAAAATAGAGTAGGAGGGAAAATTTCTCAGATACTCTTATAAGGCTGGCTAACATTTACTTAAAAATCTTACAATGGCAATACAAGAAAAAGTCACAGACCAATAATTTTCATAAGCATAGACCAAACCCTCAGCAATAGTAGTAAATAAAATCCAGCAATATATAAACAAGGATAATACCACATGACTAAGTCAGGTTTATCCCAGGAAATAAAGATTGGTTCATCATTCAAAACTCACTTAATATACACTAAGAAAATAAAGGAGAAACTTACCATCTCAATCAATGCAAAAGAAGCATTTAACGAAATTTAAGACCAATGTATGGTAAAAATTCTCAGTAAAATAGGAGTAAAAGGAAACTGCCTCATGTTGGTAAAATGTATTAATGAAAATTCTGTAGCTAACTTCATACTTAATGGTGACACTCTGAATTCTTTCTCCCTAAGATGAGGAACAGTGAGAGGATGCCCTTTATCACTATTTATATTCAATATTTTACTGCCTATTCTAGCCACTGCAATAAGGCAAGAGAAATAAATGAAAGATATAAAAATTGGAAGGGAAGAAATAAAACTTTTTATTCACAGAGAGCATAAATAGCAAAATAGAAAATCCTGAGGACACTAAAAAGCTGTTAGAATAATAAATAAATTTGTGGGCTTCCGTGGTGGCACAGTGGTTGAGAATTCACCTGCCATTTCAGGGGACATAGGTTTGATCCCTGGTCCAGGAAGATCCCACATGCTGCAGAGCAACTAAGCCCGTGCGCCACAACTACTGAGCCTGTGCTCTAGAGCCCATGAGCGACAACTACTGAAGCCAACACACGGCAAAGAGGAGTAGCCTCTGCTCGCTGCAACTAGAGAAAGCCCATGCACAGCAACAAAGACTCAATGCAGCCAAAAGTAAGTAAGTAAATAAATAAGTGAGTAAATAAATAAATAAATTTGTGACAATAATAAATGAATTTCAGGATACAAGGCTCAATTTACAAAATTTCATCTGTATTTTTATATGGATATCACAAAAATTGGAATATGAAGATTTTAAAACAATATAATTTATTATAGTATCAAAATAACTATAAAATATTTCAAAATAAATTTAATAAGATCTGTAAAAGACACATACATTGAAAACTACAAAACATTGATGAAAGAAATTAAAGATGATCTAAATCACTAGGAAGGTACATGGTATTCATGTATTGGAAGAGCAAGTAATGTTAAGGTATACAGCCTTCCCAAATTTATCTATAGATGCAGTGTAATCCCAATCAAAATTTCAGCAGAGGTTTTTAAAAATTGACAAGCTAATACCAAATATTACATAGAAATGCAAATGACTGAGAATAGCCAAAATAACTTTAAAAAGGAAACAAAGTGGGAGAAATTACACTGACTGATGCGGGCCTCTCACTGTTGTGGCCTCTCCCATTGTGGAGTACAGCCTCCGGACACGCAGGCCCAGCGGCCATGGCTCACGGGCCCAGCCGCTCCGCGGCACGTGGGATCCTCCCGGACCGGGGCACGAACCCGTGTCCCCTGCATCGGCAGGCGGACTCTCAACCAGTGTGCCACCAGGGAAGCCCTATAGTAAGTCTTAAAATCAGCCAGCATAGGGGCCTCCCTGGTGGCGCAGTGGTTGAGAGTCCGCCTGCCGATGCAGGGGACACGGGTTCGTGCGCCGGTCCGGGAGGATCCCACGTGCCGCGGAGCGGCTGGGCCCGTGAGCCATGGCCGCTGGGCCTGCGTGTCCGGAGGCTGTACTCCACAATGGGAGAGGCCACAACAGTGAGAGGCCCACTTACCGCAAAAAATAAAAAAAAAAAAAAAAAAAAAAGACTTACTATAAAGGTACAATAATCTGAGTGTAGAATCATATCTCTTACAATAGACATACAAGTCAATGGAACAGAATAGAGTCCGAAAATAGTGCTAAACACACATGCACACACACATTGATTTCTGTCAAAGACATAAAAGTAATTTGACAGGGAAAATAGTGTTTTCAGTGTATGGGAAATGTATGGAAAATTTTTCAAAACTTCAACTTCTACCTCAGACCACAGAAAAATTAATTTAAAATAGATCATAGACTTAAGCATAAAAGCTAAAATATAAAACATATAGAGGAAAAGATGGAATGAAATCTTCATGACACTAAGTAGGCAAAGAGTTTTAAGACAATGTGTACCAAATAAATCACTAGCCATAAAGTAAAACAAAAACCATTAAGCTGTATTTCATCAAAATTGAAAACTTATGCTCACATAAATATATCTTGCATCTTACAAAAGAAATTTTGCAATAATAGAAGATAAACTTGATATTTTTTAAAAAGACAAAAATGTGAACTGACCTTTCATTAAAGAAGATATATAAATGGACAAAAAGTGCATGAAAAGATGCTCAACATCATTAGTCATTAGGGAAATGCAAATTAAAATAAGGTACCACTATATACTCGTTAGAATAGCTAAATGGAAAAGACTGGCAAGAGTAAGTATTGGTGGGCTTGGTGGGCTTCCCTGGTGGCGCAGTGGTTGAGAGTCCGCCTGCCGATGCAGGGGACACGGGTTCGTGCCCCGGTCAGGGAAGATCTCACATGCCGCGGAGCGGCTGGGCCCATGAGCCATGGCCTCTGAGCCTGCGCGTCCGGAGCCTGTGCTCTGCAACGGGAGAGGCCGCAACAGTGAGAGGCCCACATACCGAAGAGTAAGTATTGGTGAGGATGTAAAGCAACTGAAACTACCACGCATCCCTGGTGACTGTGTAAAATGATACGACAATTTTGAAAACAGTTTGGCCATTTTTATAGACTATTTTCTTACCATATAATACACTCCTTTTTCTCATAGGTACTTATCCATGAGAAAAAAAAATGCCTATATTTTAACCTGAATACTTTTAAACATAAATATTTATAACACCTTCATTCATGATAGCCCCAAACTGAAGACATTGATAGGTGAATGTATGAACAAATTATAGTTTATTCCTGTGATGGACTACTTCTCAGCAATAAAAAAGAGAAATCTACTGGTATATGCAACAAAAGGCTGCATTTCATAGACATTTGAGCAAACATGCCATTTTATAAACTTCTAGAATAGGCAAGTCTAGTTTATTAGAAATATGAGTAATAGTTGAGGGAGGAATGACTACAAATGGACACAAGGAAACATTTTTGGGGGGAATATAAATGTTCTGTATCTTGATTGGTATGGTGTTTACAAGGGTGTCAGTTGTCAAATGTCACCAAACTGTACACTTCAAATGTGATGTTTTTATTGTAAGTATATTATACCTCAATCAAATTTATTTTAAAAATTACTTTTTAAAAAATTTTATTGAAGTATAGTTGATTTACAATGTGTTAATTTCTACTGTACAGAAAAGTGATTCAGTTAGACATATATACATTCTTTTTCATATTGTTTTCCATATGGTTTATCACAGGGTATTGAATATAGTTCCCTGTGCTATATACAGTAGGACCTTGCTGTTTATCCATCCTATATATAATAGTTAAAACAACTTTTCTATAACTCTATCACCTGTCAGTAATGAATGTTTATTGCAATATTGTTTATAACAGTAAAAAACTGGAAATAAATAATCTAACAAGATGGGAAGAGTTAAATAAACCACAGCCATAAAAGATGAAAGGAAGAAATAATTGAAATTACTACAAATCAGCAAAAAGTGTCTCTTCATTATTTCACAGCTCGTAATGTGGCCATTTAACAACCAACAGACATACATTGTGTGCTGGTTATTCCACATTTGCTTCACTCATCCTCATTCTCTAGCATTCTGTTCTTCACTTGTTGCCCTGCATGTCTAACCCTTAGGGCTAGCATTGATTGCCAGATTCCCTTGTCAGCTGGATAAGCTCGTTGAGTTTAGCCAATGAAAGCCATTAACATAACATTGAAATGAGAAAGAAGAGGTAGTCTTATTTCTTCACCATTTCTTCCCTGCTTTGCTTCAGCATTCTGGTTGTGCCTCTGGGCACTCAAGACTACAACTTCTTCTGTTGGGCAATCTCTCCTCCATAACTCCAGCTCTGATAACATTATTTACTCTTTTATTTCTTTCCAGCTTAGGGTGGTAACAGATTCCTGCTCTGCTATCTCTGGGTACTTCAACATCTCTTACTGTTTTCATTAACTCTGTCAACACTCTGTAAATAGTTCCTTTATTAAGGTCTCTTGAATTGCTCCATCTTAATGAAAATCTGTTTCCTGCCAAGACAGGTCCACCCTGGTCTTTGTGCAGTAATCCCCATTGTATACAACACTTTTGCCTTGCTAATATTAAAACGACCAAAACAAAATGAATTAGGCTAAAATATCTGAAAACAGATTTTTCAGTTGCTATCATTTAACCATTTTCCATCAAGCAATATACATAGAATTGTTTTAGACATTTTATTTTTACTCTTTTTGAGGATATCTTCAGAATGCTAAGTATATTTCTAATATTGAATGAAGTTTAACTTAATCATTCAAATATATTTTGTACAGCTTTTTGGCCTGTTTTAATTGTGAGTTTGACTTTTCTATTTCTTTCTTTCTCTTCCTTTACCAAGAGTAATAGAGAATTCAGCTTTGTGGTTCATGAATCCCTGTAGGTTTATGTACTTATCATTTAGCACTTTCATAAAATTTAGACTGGCTAGCTTGCTAAGTTCACCACCAGTTTTATTTATTTCAAAAAACAGGTGGCAGTTTTCTTAAATATGTTTATTAGGTATAAATCTGCCTTATCTAGCTTTGTCAGTTTTCCTCAAGCCTTTTTTGAATGATTTTGCTGTTAAAACATCTTGTACTCAGTAAACAATTGATTTAGATATTGTTAAAAACATTAAATCACCCAATTACTTTCTCTTCCCCTTCCTTTGCTGAATAACAGTTATATGTTTGTTGTTCTCTGTTAGCTCTGAGCTAAAATTCAGAAGGAAGCAGGGCCAAGGCCTGTGATTAGTGATTCCAAGTGAAGAGGCTGCTATTGTCAAACATTTCCTCCTTGACTGGGAAAGATGGGAAGCCAGTCCTGTTTAATATGATTACCCTAATGATGCTACCCTGGATATTGAAAAATTATACTTTATTTGGAATCAGAGCCACTACCAATATTAATAGGAGCCAAGCATCTTTCTAGGATAGAACCTTGGAAAAACCTTGGTCCAGCAACATTATTTCTGTACAGATGTTGACAACACAGTCAAAGCTGCCTGGCATTTATAAAGATCAAAATCAATTTAGTACTAAATCAAGAGCCAATGAAGGTTTTACCTCAATGGATGATTTCTTCCGATTAGCTATAACTTTAGTTTTGTGACTATGGAAGGTGATTATTTTTGCTCATGTAAGACAAATCCCTATTGCAAAAGGACAAGAAATCTTTCCCTCTTTTGACTGTGACACCAATCAGTTCTAATGTGAACTGTAATTCTTTGGTGCCCTGTAATTTTCCTAAAAGCTTCCAGATTGGAAAAGCTACTCAAAGTGATGGCTACTTTCTCTCTTTGTGTACTTGCACAGCAGGCAGATGTCAAAGTGACAAAAATGTGTCCTGTTTCATTATTTAATCTTTTCAATGGTTATCATGCTGAAGGATCTTATCTTTTTATTGTACAATTGGAGGAGGGTTCCTATGCTGTCATGGTTACAATATGTCAGTGCTGGAATTTTAAATTGTGATACGTTTTAGTTGATGAGAGCTTTTCTGCAATCTCTAACACTGTCCTTGTCATTGATAGCTCTGCAGAAGGAAGTCTATGTCTATATCAAAGTGTCTAATTCAGTTTTCTTAAAGTGATTATGAAGTTGTCAGATGATCAAGAGAGGTATACAATTCAATAGTTTGAGAATGTAATTGTCTCTATTTGTTCTCTTCAGTAAGTACCAAATTTTTGTGCTATCCTTCAGAAAACATTATATATTTCAGTAAATATTTCCTGCGGGAGTTCAATTAATACCCAGTTATCATTATTTAAACACTAATATTCTTTACAAAAATGTAGCATTCACTGAAATAGTGCACTGTTAACCAATTTATCCCCTTATCTTTTATATATGCATATTTCTTCGGTAACAGGTGCTTTCTCTACTTATTATGTAGAATTCAATCAAGTTTATCTACCTGGGGTGTTTAACAAATTTAAAAATGCAGTCAGCTTTTATATGATTAGTCCAATTCTATTTCTCTTTATGTGAAAACTTTTGAATTAATTCATCTGAAAGTATGCGTTAGGCCAAAATTATTTTGAAGTATTTCTGAAAAGTTATGCTTGCTATGTCACCTATGATTTAGTATTCAACATCTATAAACTCCTATTAAACAATCATGATATTTCCTCTAACTTTGAGTACTTCCCATAATGTCTCTTTAAAAATGATCACATCAACCCAATTTTAGAATGGGAGAAATTAATCAGAAAGGTGGTAGAAATTAATCAGAAACATTAATCAGAAAGTTGTAGGTTCAAGTAAGTGTTTATATTTTTCTCTTTATGTTTTTACTGTAATGATTATAATATTTTATTTTGAAAAATGAAATTTCTGAGAGGAGAAAGTAATATAAGCCCAGTTGTAACTATTATTCCTTTGCAAATGGACTTTAGGGCTGTTTTATGATAAGCATATTGCAATATGAAAAATTTATATTTCTGCTTGAGCCACATAAACTACGGCTAAAAAACCCATATTGTTTTAGTGGTCTCACAGACAAAATTTTATAAAGTTAAATGTAGATATGTATATTTCCTCTTCTAAAACTGGTAAACACTTCCAGGTAATCATTTATACTTCCATTTTTAATTGTTAAAGACAATGCTATATACTCTTTTTCTGGAGCTTTAAGATACCTGCTTTTTTGTGTAAGGTTGGTCCTGACCAACTTGGGCTGTCAATACAGAATTCAGGAAACCTTCAGGCGTTCCCCTGCCCAACTCTCATTGACAGCTAGCTCTCCCACTGTGGCTTACTGCCAGCTGGGCTAGGGAAACGGGGTTAGTACTCAGAGCCCATTTCCCAGGAATTTACATTTGTACATGTATTGGGAAGAATGAGACATGCCAGTCAGTCTTGATTGCTTTGGTCAATTCCTTCTGTTTCTTGTGGAGGTGTGGGAAGCATGGAGTGAGGAAAGATACATTTTAGCAACAAGCTTCATAAGCTTCAAAATAAAACACTTCAGCCTTCTCTCTTGAACAGATTTCTCTTAAGGATAACTGGTGAGGCAGGTCCTGACCTATGGATCACTCCAGAACAATTCTGAATGATGTTTTCACTGACATAGAAATCAATTATTTTCTTTCAGTCCATTGAAGATATCACTATATTTTTTTCTGATAAGGAGTCATCTCCTATTCTAATTGTTACTCATTTGAAAATAGTATCTATTTTTCTCTGGCTGCTTTTAAGATTTTCTCTTTATATTTTGTTTTCTGAAGTTTTGCTATGATATGTATAGGTGTGGCATATGTAGCATTTTTCACACTTGGATGTCTTAAGTTTGTGGATGATGTCTTTCATTGGTTTTAGGAAATTCCTAGTTACTATCTTTTTAAAAATTGCTTCTTCCACATTCTCTCCTTTTCATCTGCAAAAGGAATTAAATATACATTTGCACTTTTTACTATATTATTCATGTCTCTTACCCTTCTTAGGTACATTACTTTCACTTATCTGTGTTCTTTCTCTGCATAATTTCTTTTGATCTACCTCTCCAGTTAACTGATTCTTTTTTTAGCTATGCCTAATCTTTTGTTACACTCATCCATTGGGTTCTCAATTTTAATTGCTAGAATTTTTAGCCCTAATATTTCTATTTTGTTCTTTTTCAAATACACTATGTAATTTTTTTTTTTGGATTCACATTAGTATCTCATTGAACATAACCAACATAGTTATATTAAAGTCTACTATTTAAAGTGTGTTTATTAGCTCAGATATATGGACCAGTTTCAATGGGTCTCATTAACTGTATTATTTCTGCTTGTTCATATGCATATTTTTCTGTCTCTCTGTGTTATCACTGGTTGCATTATCATTGCCTGGTTATCTTCTATTGCGTTCCAGCCACTTTATTTCAAACATTGCTTGTAGAAATAATTTGAGGCCTGGGTAATGTTATATTTCTCTCAAAAATATTTTTGTTTACTTCTGCCATGCACCTGTGGCCCTGTAATCTCTAGTCTGATATTACTTTAATCCAATTTCAGAATTTTATCAAACTTGATGACTTGACATTGGGCCATAGTCCTTGCAGGGGAGAGCTTACTTCTGGTTCATCCTTACTTCTATGGTTAAGCTATTTTGAGTCCTAACCCAAGTACAGGATTGTACCAGAGTCCTCACCTGTGGGCACTGTTTTATCTTCTGTCCTCTAAGACACATAAGGATGACAAAAGCTGCTTGGTGACTGAGCAGTCTCTTTGGGAATCAACAAGAAAGCAGTTCCAAATGCTCATGTCTCTGCGTTTCCATCTTTTCCTGAATCTTGACCTGGAAATTCTTCAATATCTTCTTATCTCTATGATGCCAGCAATTTTTGTTTGTTTGTTTTAACTTTGTTCTTTTCTAGATGTCATCTGAATGAGTGTTGGTCTGAATTATCTGGCTTTCCTTCAGTGGAAGTCTCATTATCCTTTTCATTCTCATGTAGATCTTACAGTTTATATCCTCTACTATGGATGATACATAATATGGATAATATAAATTGTGTTTTTCTACACTTGTTTCACACTGGTAACTTTTGTTTCCCCAGTGAAACTAAGCTTTTTGCAAGCAGGGACCATTTAATGTATTGTTCCATATACACATCACTCTCCTTATACCCAAAATGCTAACTCAGAGCTGAAATGTAAATAAACACAGTTATATACTCACTAGCTTCATATTATAAATTGTAGTCAATTGACATAGGAAGTAATTGGCTTTGTTCTTATTTAAAATAAATTATTATGGTAGAGGTTAATTAGGTAATTCTCTTTTGTTATTCATTACTATTGTTTTTATTATTGCTGTTCTTAGCTGTTTTGCACATTGTAATCACCTTCCTCTCTTGTTCCTTGTCCATACCATACCTTTCTGGTATCTTCACTTGATAAATTGTTTATATTGGTCAATTTGCCTGTCCTGCCTATGTTTCTTTTTGGTGGGTCTGTTACCGCAGTAAGTGGTATGGACCCTGCTTGGGCCCTAGCCTGGCCAAGGCTCTCTGCCTCAGTGGGCGAGGGTGCTTTTTCTGTTTGGGTCCAAGTAGGCGAATAACGAAACCGAAGATAAGATCAACATAGCACAAGCTTTATTTAGTGGCCAAAGAATGGAGAATCAGGAACTAAGTTCACAGATCAACCCACCTGGTGAGAGTGATTTAATTTTAAGGAGTAAAGACAAAGGGAGGAGGAGTGAAGCTAGTTATGGGGAGGCATATTCATTAATCTACAGGGAAGGGGCAGGGCTTTTTTGAGGGAGGGGAGCCCCCACCTTCATTTACTTTTTTGGCTCTTAATGCCTGGTCAAGGCCACCAGTAGGTGTGTTATTTAACGTGCAAATATAGTAAAATTAACATATAATAAGTCTTAGGGTCTGTTGGAGGTCAGATTCATTGCCATCTTGGTCTCAGCTGGTTCCATCTGTTTTTTTTTTGTTTGTTTGTTTGTTTGTTTTGCTTGTAGCTTCCTTTCCTGTCTCTGGACCCTTTAACTCAAAGATTTACATTAACTGTTAACTCCTGCTAAAGGTGAAGGGGAGTTTTCAGGTTTTGAGCAAGGACACTCCTGTAAAGTGGAAGGGCTGATGGGTTTTGAACAAAGACCTCGATCAGCTCCGGCAATAGGTCTACGCCTATGCCTCTGGCAGAGCTGGAAAGCTCAACTCCTGGACATTTCCTGAGCGATGGCCATTGCTCATTGGACTTGAGAACACCTAAGAACACATGGAGCACATTGGGCCAAACAGATACTCTCTTCAGAGACTTATGATGTGGGTTCTAATCCATTATGTTAAATGGCAGAACTGAAAAGTACTAAAGCAGACATGTCTACAGTAGACATAAAAAGTCAGTCTGAAAAAAATTTTAAAAAATAAAAATAAAAAGTCAGTCTGTAGAGGAGGAGTGAGAAAAATGGGATAGATACCATGAGATAAGCAAAGAGAGGCCATGCTGCATCTGAAATGGAGCTCCCCTGTTCATTTTCTGAGCTTGTTTTTGTTAATTGTGACACCTAACAGAACAGGGCATTATGAGATATCTTTTAATTCTTCCATTAAATCTCCTCCGCCACACCCCACCCCCTGCTTTTGTTGGGGGGGGGGAGCAAAGGCTAGTATAGGTGAGTTCTGTTCCTTATAATTTAAATAATTTTTCACCAGGACAAGATCATTTCATAAATCACTTTTTGGTCATTTGATTTATTTTTATCTCTATCTGCATAAATAACTGGTAGTTTATTGCAACTCTTTTTTCATCACCAACTTTAATTTATGTGAGATTTAAGGTACTTGGAATGACAGTACATAGAAAGTTATTTTATAAGTGTCTATAACACAGTAGGTTAGAGTACTTAACAAATAATTGAATACTTTGAACTAGGGGTAAAAATAAAACAAAATGCTTGAGTCAACAACTCACTGAGTTCAGAAAATCCTTTCCAGACATATACTATTATGTGATATTTTTCTTAAGGTAAACTGTCAGATAGAGGCCCCACATAAGACAATATGCCTTTGAAAAATCCCAAGAAAAAGAAGCATCATAAATCTCGAGTTCTTGATTCATTTTGCATTGTTTGTGATTAAACACACAAGGAACTAAGTCACGAAGTCCGTAATGGAATCATCTTCTTGAAAAAGCACTTTTCAGAATGTCCCACTAAGGGATTTTAGAGATCTCTCTAAAGCTGAGTTTTCCTATGACTTATGAAAAAGTACTAAAAAAATAGTGCAATATTGGGAGATTTTATTTTATTTTAAATGAGTACAGAATATGTCTGCTGTACTTTTTAAAACATGCTTCTTGGAAATGACAGGATTCATGCAGCAACTTTTGATGCCTGGAAAAAAGCTGAATATTTTGTGCCTTTAACCAGCAATTTCAGAAAGTGATTTCTTTTCCCTTATTTACTTGCAAAACCAATGGTAATTAAGTATCAATGGGCAAGGGAAATTCAACTTCAGCGTTTTTGATAAGTAAAAATTTACACAGATACAGTTTCTTGTTGAACTTGCAAAACCATGAGTTGGCACTAAAAGAGTTTAATATCTACTTGAGAAAACAAAGCATAAACATGTAAAAAAATTAATAACATAGACAGCATGTATTATGCATTCAGAATCACATGCTCTTATGGCAAATTCTAAACTGTATCCAATGGACTGAGAACACAGAAGTGTTATCTTATGGAAAACAAATAAGGCCATGAAGAGCTAGCAGGGGAGGCCAGGGGAGGCCACATTTCTTGTGGTAAGGGGAATAAGGAATTAGGCCAGGTGTGTTTCCCTCCAATAATACAATATAAGTAAATACTTTAACCATTTCAAAATTTAAAATAACAACAAATAAAACACAAAGTATCAATGGATTTCAAAAAAGTATAAACTGGGAAAACCAATTCCCAGGGTAAGACTAGACTGTGGAAGAAATGATGCTCTACAGAATTTGAATGTAGATTTCATACAGTGTTTCACAGAAAGTACAGTGCTTCCTGTGGTGACTGCCATGGGTTAGTTGGAGATCCTATTGTCACTTTAAGACAGAGCAAAAGCAAATTATGATCTGGGGTTGTAATATTTGTCCTTTAATCAGATTTCTCTGGGCAGCTTGTACTATAGTCCAAATTCTTGCCTTCTGCTCTTCTTGACTGCCATGATGATTATTAGCATCTGAGGGAGACTAAGATTTGGGGAACATGCCCAATCATCCAAGTGAGAAGGATGGTTTGACAAGTAGCTCTTCCACCATCCTTACACTGAACTTAGTAATGAAGCCTCAGAAGATGGGAGAGGGAAAAGGCAAATTAAGATTCCTTTCCCAACTGCTTGGCTGAACCAGTGGTTCTCAACACCCACCACATACTGTGATTACTTGTAGAGCTTTCTTATGTGTAGAAGCCTGCTCCCTACTCCTGAAACTCTGATTAGGGAGCTCTGGAAGGGGGAGAAGAGATCACCATAAGCACTGTAACAAACACTTCACAAGCATTTGTCTTGAGCAGCCAAAGTGAAGACCTACATGTTAGGTTCCGGGAAATGGAGAAATACACACTCAGAATAGGGTTATTTCATTGACAGATGCTGTATTTGTCCTTCTTTGAATTAGATCCTTCTCTTTTCTTATACTTTCCATTAAGGTTTAATCCTAAATCTGGTAGATTTCAACCATTTATACTTTTAGCCCTTAACAAGATTCCTCAAAAATAGTTATTACCCAGTAAGTATTTTAAGTGTTCGTTGAATGCATCCATCAAATCTGATGTCAATATGGTTAGATATTTTTGTTTTCGATTTCAAGTTAGTAAGCCTAAAAGCTTGAAACTCGCTTAAATTACTCAGAGAATTAAGAGGAATAGCCCTCAGGATCTTGTGTTGACGTGAATATAGTATTTCACAGATATCAGTTTATGTATCTCAACTAATAGACCTCTATCAACCAAAATTGTGAGAACATCTGTCATCTCACCCTTAGAAGCTACTTAAAGGGAAGTTGGAAAGCCACCCCCAAACAAACTTTAATCCATAATTTGTCTGGGGGCAGCTCTAAAAAAGGCGCTCCAGATAGATACATCAAAAATGTGCTGGGCCTCCCTGGGGGCGCAGTGGTTGAGAGTCCGCCTGCTGAGGTAGGGTACACGGGTTTGTGCCCCAGTCCGGGAGGATCCCACATGCCGCGGAGCGGCTGGGCCCGCGAGCCGTGACCGCTGAGCCTGCGCGTCTGGAGCCTGTAAAAAAAAAGTCTTCAAAAAAGGTGATTCATATTCTTTGCTTTAAAGAAAATACGAACATTGTTATTGAGGGTGCTGGGTCATCATCAGTGTTAATTTCTTCTATAATTTCTGGTTTAATCATTCATTGTTATGCTAAATTGAATTTGGGTTTACAAATTTGTAAGGCAATTGCTATTAGGGTAGTTGTCAGAAATTTGTACAAAATTAGTCATCAAGGGGGAAATCATATAATTTGGGGACAATCCAAAATTTAGCATGGTACATAGTGTTCTGCCAGTATTTTTGAGATGAGGACATGTGCTTTGAAAAGAAGCAAATCATGTATTTTTTAGCTCTTCACAATTGTCCCGATTTGTGTTTGTCTATAAATGTAGGTACCTTCTATTAAGTGAAGTAGGTAATGCTATAGGTCTCTCCTCCCACAATTTTCCTATGAGGTGGCATGTTAACAATGAAGGCTAGTCCTCAACCAAATTCTGTTAGAGCACAAACATTTACTATAAGAGAGGCAAATAACAGGCCCCAGAGTAAAAATCAACATTTTCTGCAAACTCTAAATTTCTATTCCATGTCCCTTTAAGTACTTCATTAAACAGTTGCTAAGAGGTTCTCTCCAATGGAAAATGGTGATATTTTAGGAAGGCTGAAGTGAACTTTCAATTGGCTCAGGAAACAGACACTTCATTAAGGGGTGGATGTGGAAGCGAATGGAATTCGAGACCTAAAGAATTATTCTTAAGGTAGGAGCCTGGTGGACTCTTCAGTTTTTAGGCTTACCTTCATGCAATGGTGAAAGTATCAGTACAGTATTTTAAATCAACCTATATACTTTAAGCATAGTTTATTGCACCACTGAAACCCTAATTCTCACATTTAGGCTGATTTACAGACTTGGTAATGAGGACCCAGATAGAAGGATTAGAAGCACTTAATGGTAGTTGGGTTAGGACTTCTGATAAGCGCATTTCAGAGGCTTGTTAACCACCTCTGCTGTGTATATTTGTGATTTGAATACCTCAAAGGCTAACTAACTGCCCACAATGACATAATTTACTCGTTCACAAATATATCAGGCTGTCTGTGCTGGAGTGGTTTTAAGTAAGTTACATCCAGTATATCAACATGATAAGAGAGTTTTAACAGGACTTAGAGTTGCTTTTAGATAAATATGTAATTTCAACATTTACCTCAAAACGTCTCCTACTCTGTTGGAACCACCTGCAGGACACTCACAATGTTGCACTCATGCCCAATGCAATTTGTCTGTTTGCTTTATCCAACAGGGGCTAAAGATTATCCTGTTAGCATTGGTCATTTTTCCATCTTAACTTGCCTGTGCTATGCTCTGAATGTCTGTGTCCCTTCAAAGTGCATATGTTGAAATCCTAACCTCCAATGTGATGGTTTTAGGTGGTGAGATCTTAGGGTATGATTAGGTCATGAGGGTAGAGCCCTCTGCATGGAATTAATGCCCTTATAAAAGAGACCCCAGAGAGCTTGCTTGCCCCCTCTGCCATGTGAGGTTACACTGAGAAGACAGCCATCAGTGAGGGAGCAGTCCCTCACCAACAATGCAGGACCACACTCTGGGACTTGCTGGCCTTCAGAACCTAGAGAAATACATTTCTGTTGTTTATGGGCTACCCATTCTGTGGCATTTTGTTATTGCAGCCCAAATGGACTAAGACACCAGGAAGTTTACTTGATGTTCTGTCACCAAAAATATCATGAGTTTTGTATACCAAGATCAGCAATAAAACCTGAAAAGGAAGATTTCCTTCTATAATCAGGAGCCCTGTCAGAGACCTGTTCTGGAATAGGATATGAGCTCCTTATTCTTCACCTGTCAGAAGGTCTTTGGAGGCACTGGACGAAAGTAGATTAATTCACTACTAGTGATTGGTAGTTAATCAGTCTTTTGTACACAGAGTTATGCTTCCTAAAATCAATCCAAATGCTTCCCCAATCTCTTGCAAAACTACCATATTGCTGTTTAGTTCTGTTTTGTTTTCAAACTGCAGCCTACTAGGTAGTTTGTCTTTTAAATGTAACAGCTTCTATTGTCTCTAAAATATTTACCAAAAACAATACAAACATAGGCGTGAAAGGCAGGTGAGTGGAGAAGCACAATGATAACTGGGAAGGCACCCAGTCCCCATGGCCACCTCCCCTCCCCATGGCTCTTTCTGGGCAGCCTAACTCTTCCTGGCCTCCATTGCTCCATCCATGACGACTTCCTCTCCTGGCTGACAGGGTTTCCTTAGCGCCCTTTCTGTGCAGACAATAAAGAGTGGATCAGAACTTATAAAGTCAAATCTACTTTGAAGGCTCTCTTTTATGAGAACAAGACAGTTACTGATTTCAGGAAGTACTCTATGAAAATGAAATAAATTGTAATAATTTAGCTAACTTGCCTGAATTCCCAAATAGGATTGCAATACAAGCCAGCTTAACGGATACCTCAAAATATTATGTAAAAACAATCTGTGTTTGTAACCTGAGCAGTTTTTGTCTGCTATGTCAGAAAGTAATAGATTTTGTGGAAGAAGTTGCTTCACCTATCTCTATATTTTTATTACTTAGTTATTTTCTTCTAATATTTATTATAAATGTGATGAAACACCATGGTTTGTGGATATAGTGGTCTATTTCTATGTCTAACACAGCAAAATTTTAAACTCTTATTATTTTCTTATTTTATGGCTATAAAGAAATATATACTCTGAGCACAGAATTTAGGAAATATAGAAAGCATAAAAAGGAATGTAAAAATTATCACCTAATGGTTAACCTTTAGGCATATTTCCTGATAACCAAAATTTTTCTATGCATATCTATTTATTCGTTAAATTAATTATCCATTTCATTAGACTTATAGTCTATTTTATCATTTATTCATTAAAGTAGAATTGTAGTCTTTATATTATGTAATAATGTAATACACAGATGTATTTAGCAGTACACACAGGTACCTACTTATAAGCATACTGGCTTAATATGCCAAGTATTATCATTAGATATGTTCTTTCTTATACTCTATATTTATCTAGTGACATTTCTCTATTTAGGGATTATCAGCAAGAGAACCAGAATACAAAAATACTTTTTAATCCTTGAACACAGGGAGGTTGGAAAAGTCACATCATTTTTTCTTGTTCCTTGACTCATAGTAATCTTTTTGAGAATAGTAAAGCATCTATCAGCCCTTCTAACACCTGGTACAGTGCTGTGCAGAGGGTAGGAGTTCTATAAATGTTTGCAAAATGGAATTGATCTCATTATTAACATAGTCAAGCTGATTCGCTTGTCCTCAGAGACATGCAGAGCAGTCTTACCAGCTAGCAAAGACTCAGAATCCTGAGATATGAAAGACCATTCCAGGACTTTTTCTTCATCCAGTATGGTTATTACAAGTCCATACACATTGTGCTGCATGTTCTACAAAACAAGCAATGTAGATTTCATCTAAAGTCCAGTGACACAATTATATGACAATTATACACAATCTAGAATATAAAATAAAATGGAACCTGTAGTTTTAGGACTCTACTGCTTGAGCCACTGATAATACTAACTGGTTGGGATACCTGGCAGGAAATCCAGTAAACAAGGACATTTATTAACACTGGAGAGCTATCCACACATTCTCATACTCTGTCGGCTACCCAATGATCAACAAGAGTGGACTTTATTATAGGCTGCAAAAGTGAAACCAAGTTTTAAAGTATCAATTGCTGTTGTTTTGCAGAGTTTTCAAGTCTCAAAGACTTATTTTATATCCTTCTGAAAATCTCTTCCATTCTCCCCCTACTTCTTATGCCCACAGCTATTGCTACGGGAGAATATTACAGTAATTGATCAATGTCTGATTAAAAGTGTGCAACTCTTTCATTATCTGCACAAGGTGATTGAATTCCTTCTGCCTGAGCAGCAAGATTCTCTTTTAAACTGTTTCATCAGGAAGTGACAGTGCGTGTGGATTCCAGTGCCATTTGTTTGGTGCAAGTGAGCAAGTTCTCTATCTCTTTTGTATCAGAACGTGGAGAAGAGACCACTCATACCCACCAGGAAGATGGTTACTATAGACTAACTACTGGTCACTTGATCTCTGGACTGAATGTTTGATGTCTTCTGACCCCCCTACTCCAAATACACACACACACACACACCCTATTTGTTTTAGTACTCGATTTCACTGTATGTACCTCATTTAATGTTTCTGTATATTTGATAGCTAGTGTTTTCTTTTTCCAAAAAGTTTTTGAAACAGCACGTTGTTGGATAAGCAGGAGAAACAACACATGCCTTGTGTGGGGTAGTAAATATTTATCTGTCAGGCAAGGTTGACTTCCAATTATCAGGGGTAAAGGAGATGTAAGTAACAAGAAGAATTGAAATTGTCAAATAAATAATAGAACAGTTTCTCATTGAAAATCAATAGATTATATTAATATATTTTCTTCAGCTTTTTAGCAAAATGAATAAGTGATATGTTCACCTCATTGCCCTTCTGTACATCCTCTGGTGGACAAGCTTATAATCAATTAGTGAAGATAGCCAGAAACATAATAGGCAGAGAAGACTGACAAATAAAGACATGGATAATTTGCCTCTGAATAATCTTGATTAACTCTAAATCAAAGCTTTTAACCTAAATGCAAGGAGGCCACTTTGCAGCATTGTCTCTTTTGCATAATACAGAAAAAATAGAAATCGGTTATAAAGACAAGATGCTTTCTATTCTGTTTCTTGGTACCTGAAGAATATGCTTAACTTTTGGTGTCAGGGACAGTTTTAGAAATCTGATGGAAGTTATGGACCCTCTTCCTAGAAAAATACACAATTATAGCAACAGCACAAGGATAGCATATGAATATAAGAATATGATTGATGCTCCCTGGAGTTGTGCAATGCTGACATACATATATTTCCTATCCTTGGGACTCCAGATTAGGAAACCCTGCCATGCTTACTCTCTGCTGTGATCTTTGGCCAAATTGAGTTGGAAATCAAGAAAGCAAGATTCTATTTTTATCTAGGCCAGTGTACCCCCTACTTCTATGGAAATGCAGTGACTTGAAGCCTATCTAAATCAGTAGAGGGGTAGTATTTCCAGGTGGCACTGATCTTAGGAGAAATTCAGTAGCCTTGCTCAGAACATCACATTTACTTACAGAAGGAACAATGAGGAACAAATCAGTTTAAAAATTCCATTGCCATGGTTGACGATTCCAATCAAAATAAATCTCTTATGCCTTGGTGCAGCCTTGATCTGACTTCTAGTCTTCTACAGCTGGCTTTACTGAATGTTCTAAATTTTCCTGCACATGAAATATTTTGAAAATGCAATTCAATTGCTAGCAGCACAGGAATGAAAAGAAGCAAGGAAATGGCTCTTCAATGAGTTTTGGCTTTTTTTTTCTGGATTAGATGAGCAGCTGTTGAGCAGTAAGTCTACCAAAATGGCAACTTGAACCAAATCAAACTCAATTAAATTGTACTTTTAACTCCAGTCAGCCTTCTTAGAATACTTGAGAGCATGCCAGGGACAATGAGAGCATCCTAAAGGTGCCATTCCCTCTAAATGGATAATTCCTTTTCTTCTGTCTTACTTCCAAGCTAGCCCCATTTGCTCACATATTCACATCTTAGAAATGACTTATTCTATGCTTTGGTGTATGAGTGCAGGTAGTACTAAAAGGGATGATTTTTTTCAAGACTGTTGATGTAGGGACAGAGAACGCTTAAACATACTCAGTCCAACCTATGTGTTCTTCCATTTAAGAAAATCTTTTGAAAGACTACTATGAGCATGATACCCTGTTTGGAGTCTACATTTGTGTCTGAGTTCTCAGTTTTATTTAGAACCTCACGGTGACCTGTTGAGGTGAATGGAGTATTTTACAATTCAGGAGCCTTAGCAAAGTGACTTACAAGTAGTAGAAAGGTGGTCTGGAACACATATGTCTTGGTACTCACTATAGCACATCATATGACATGGAGCTTCCTTCAGGGATTCAGGGAGTTTTGTTAAGAAATACATAATGATGGTTCAGATGATTTTGAAGGAAAAAACTCTTAATAGTACTAAAATTGAGAAGATGGTGTTTTGAATTCATTTCTCACTAACACAGCAAATAATCTAGAGAGACTATGTCTTTAACAGAATCCCCAAATTTTCCATCTGGAGGGACCACAATAAATCTGATTTCTTACTCCTGATTTCTTTCTCATGATACCCATAAGCATTCCCTTCTATCTTCCCACAATATCATGGGGAAAAAGCAAAGCTATGTTGATAATACCCTTGGTTTTGTTTATCCCCATTGCAGAGAACATTGATTTGTTTATAGACCAGCTTTGCCAAAATGTTTTGAAGAAGAAAGGATTTCTTTAACAGGGAACATGAGAGTGGATATTGGGCTGTGGACCATGAATATTTAGTTCAAAACAGGGGGATCTATTTTTTTTTCCTGCCTGTGTTTACATTGTGTCACGCATTAATATTGGGTGTTTTTCTTTAACCTTGAACTCAGAAAATGCCTGAGTCGTTAATTTCTTGGGCTGCAAACACACTTCAAAATGTAGCAACTCATTTGGTAAAAATTATCCAGCCAATCAGATGTATTGGGAAATGTATAATACATACACAGGGAGCATGGGAAGGGCAGGGCTGATATTTTGAAAACATGAGAGGATTCCAAAAATCAACTACAGTAAACTCAGTGCACTTTTGTGTGTCTAAGGCTGTCCCCAGACACCAGTGACCCAAAGCCTGTCCTGTTTTCAGGGAACAGCTAGTCACTTTGATACTATGTTCGTGTTTGTATGTTGGTAGAGACTCACAAAGAGACAGCACAGTCACAACTTCAATTGTTTTTACACAAATATACAGAGAAGATGTGTCTTCCTTATTTTGTCTATACTTAATTGTTTCCTCACAAACTTCAGTCCCCTGGGTAGAAGGAAGAAAACAAACATTTAGTCCTTGCAGTGGACTGAATTGTGTCCCCCTTCCCCCTCAAATTCATGTGTTGAAGCCCTAACCCTCAATGGCTGGAGACAGAGTCTGAATGGAGGTGATAAAGATTAAATGAGGTCATAAGCTAGACCCCTAATCCAATAGGATTGGTGACCTCCTAAGACAGAGAGACACCAGAGCTCCGGCTGTATGCCATGTGAGCACGCAGGCAGAAGGTGGGCATCTGCAAGCCAGGGAGAGAGCTCTCATCAGGAAACAAACAGGCCACCACCCTGATCTTGGACTTCCCAGCCTCTGGCACTGTGAGAAATTAAATTCTGTTATTTAGGCCACCCTACCTGTGGTATTTTGTTACGGTAGCCTGAGCAGACTAATGCAGTCTTGTAAGCTTAAATAACTTAAGCCATTAATTTAGGATATACTCAGCTTCACTGAGAAAAAAAATGATTTAAATTTTTGTTTTCTCTGTTCCCTTTTCCAGCTTCTTTCCAACAAATACTTGGGTAAATGTGAACGTGTGTGGCACTGCAGCCCCATGGTGGATGGAAAGAATTTGGGTCCTTGGGGATAGTGTCCTCCAGCACCTTGTGGCTCTGGAACCATGTCCTGTGTCCACCTGGCAAGGGCTGGTCCTGCTCACTGTCACAGTTGATGTCTGTGGCCGGCATAGCAGTAGCTGGCCACTCTGATCCTCCCTTGCCAATGCAGCCTCACCTCAGCTCTCACGGGTGTCTGAGATTCCCCCTCATTCTGCTCCATCCTCACTGTGGTGAACTCTATCACAGGCCCAGAGCTCTCAGCTCCACTGTCCATTACTTCCACTATGGGCTGCAGGACTTTCTGCACCCCACCCCTACCACGCTCAACCCAAGAATGGGCAGGAAAGGCAACTGTCAGGGCATGCTTTTTTTCTGTCAGACGATACTGTTCCACCTAGTTTACTTTGATGTGATCTGCTCCTGGTTGACAGACTCATTCCTAAATGCCATAGGGTGAACCAGGACAAGAGATCCCCTCTGTTCTCAGTTTTTCCTCACTTCTGAGGACCTATCTTGTCATTTCCTTATCTTCTCTTATTGTATCTTATCTCATCTCATCTCTACTCATCTCATCTTTTTCTAACTTCCTTCAATCTCCCAGGAATAGAAAAAAAAGTAGTCTTGTGCTCTCACTCCAAGTCCTATCCCCTTTTTATCAGTGAGAAGCAAGTTTTATGGCCTAGAAGTGAGGGGGATATTTTCTCTAGCTTCTGGGCTGGATAGATTTTATAAGCTGAGTCTTGGACCTTGATATGCTAAAGGAGGTTATAAAGGAATTTAGCAAATCTGTTCTCTGTTTCTGTTTCTCCTCGCCATGTCTATTGTCCTGAAGACATAAACTTTAGAGACATAAAGCTGCAAATGGACAAAACTTTACAGGAAGAATGAAAAGGAATGGCTTTATAGTTACAAAGATATTATCCCTGCTTATGAATGGGATTGTCCATTTTACCATGCATGTATGCTTGGATTCTGTGTACTTATGCATGGTTTCATCGTACATGAACCTTACTCCTTGAGACAGGTGTCAGAGGTGTGGACAAACACCACTAGTGTTCACCATGAACACGCGGTGAGCAGGGGTTTAGGGTTTGAGGATATTTCCAATCCTCTAAGATTGGATCTTCTTCCACCACCTCACCCAAATTTCATTGGTTTTTATGTGCTAGTCTTCTTTTGTAAAGTGTGCACATAAGGGAGACTCACCCAGCTCTGAGGTTGTGTGAATCACTGGTTCTTTGCACTTTTGAAAGCATAATTTAATTAGCTAGTCAAAGTATCTTTCAGTTAGAGCTCTATTTTGTCTTTCCAGGATACTGTATATTTCAGTCTTCTGAGTCAGTGAGCATCCTGGTGGCCATCTTTTAAACGAGTCTTCCTGTCATATTGCATTTTGTTTCTTATCTGCATCCTAGAGGGGAGAGCTACTTTTGATGAAGTTCCAGTCTGAGTGCTATGTTTTCCCTCACTACTCAATTACCGCATTCCCTGGCAAGTTCAGTTAAGGACCCTGAGAAGATTTCTTAAGTCCACAGCCATTTAAACATGCAAAATTACACATGTTTAAATGACCATCATTCTGATGATTTAGAACTTGGAATAACAAGAAATATTTCTTATCTTATTGCCTTCCATTAGTTTGTTTAAAGTTATTATTAAAACTTTTTCTAGGCTTGGGATAAACTGGGAAACTAAGACATAAAGCTTATTTTAAAATACATATCCTTTAATATGTAATTAAAATAGTTTTCATTTATTCACATGTTTGTGGGTAAGTTCTTTTCTCTTGAAGATCAACTTTCCATCAATGATCAAAGTGATGCAAAGCAATGACATATAAATGTGTACCTTTAGACAGTAATTTGGGGTTCCATCATATAATAATGACAGGAAATCCTATATAAAGATATAAATGGAAAATGATACCTGATTGATGGATTTGGGGGATAGGCTGATTGGCACTGTAAGGAAATGACTATTTTGTTCCTTGATGGGAGATTAGTACTGAAATAGATGTGTGAGTCAAACCTCGGCACAGTAATGATTTCCTGACAGGTACTCTCTCCAAACCCTAAGTACATTAAGTTTAAATCCAAAAACCATTACACTTTAAATATTTTTCTCACTTTTTCTATAAATTGGAAGAGAAAGGAATTTGCACTTTAAGTAGAGACTACAGTACTTGGTTGGTATATAACAAATTGCTTACCATGGACCAAGACAGAAGTTAAATAATAAGGATGAGCCCGTTGACTGGCTCGTGGTGTAAAGCTGTATGATTGACTCAAGAAAACAATGCATTGGGGCTGGGTGTTAGCTTCTGAGTGGTTGAGATTTAGTGCTACTGCAATTTGGAAGAATTCCCAGCACAAACAAAAAGAGATGTGCCTCTGTCCCTCCAGTGACTTAGGGAAACCAGAACCATTTTTGATACATTACATGTTTTCCCAGCTTTCAATATTTTATATTTTATAAGTCTTGGGGAAAAGACTTTTTTGACTCCAATAGCTGTCAAGCTGTTGAAGTAGAATACAGTGAACTGATTTCAAATGTATAGTTAGTTACAGCCATAAGATCCATGTGAACAATGTCAACCATGGCTTAGCTATTGTTTAGCCAGCATCCAACTATGTCTGAGCCTCTTCTAAGGAAAAGACAAGAGACATTATTAATTGAGTATCTAATAACAGTAGAACAGTGTTCTGGGCACTTTCCTATTTGACTTAATCTTCACAACTTCACTGGGAAGTTTGATACCTATTTAAAGATGTGAGAGGTGAAGTTTGTGAAAGTTAAATATACTATCCTTAGTCCCACAGCTGAAAATTGGAAGGCCTGTCCCTTGAGTTCTGGTCTGCCAAATTTTACTTTAGTATTACTCTACCATGCTTCCTTTCTGAGTGACTTTTCCAGAAAGTTCTATACATCCACTTCTTACCAATGGGTTTTGTCAGCACTGATCAGACTCACTGTCTAACCCACTGTATTAGTTTGCTAGAGCTGCCATAACAAAATACCACAGACTGGATGGCTTAAACAACAGGAGGCTAAAAGTCCAAAATCATGGTGTTGGCAGGTTTGATTTCTTCTGAGGCCTCCCTCCTTGGCTTGCAGATGGGCACCTGCTTACTGTGTCCACACATGGTCTTTTCTCTGTGCATGCACAACCGTGGTGTGTCTTTCTGTATTCAAGTTTTCTCTTCTTCTAGGGACAACAGTCAGATTGGATCAGGGCCTACTTTAATGGCCTCATGTTAACTTAATCACCTCTTCATAGGTCCTGTCTCTAAGTGTAGTCACATTCTGAGGGGCTAGGAGTTAGGGCTTCATTATATGAGTTGGGAGAGGGGGACACAATTCAGCCCATAATACCCACTTAGATAATAATCAAAAGCATTAGACCATTTTCTCCTGGGCTTTGCATGGTCCTCCCCGTAGACCCAGCAGAGGCCTCCAAATGCTGCCATGAAGGATAAATGCAATGCTTACAGCACCAGTTCTTATTCTGGGTTTTACTTATAACATATAGCTCAGACCTGTGAATCAAGCAGTCCTTACCCTTGTGGTGGGTTTTGTCCCTACTATATATAATTTGCATCTATACAAGTAGATTTAAATTTGTGTAGACAAAATATTAAAATGGGGGCTTCTTATTCCTGACTCAAGATGCAGCTACTGACTTTTGTATAGACATAAGCATAGATCATTCATATGATGAGAAGAGATCCAGAGTTCTAGTGACAGCAGGATAAAGGAGATTACTGAGGTCCTTACTGAATCCGAGAAAGGAGATAAAATGGCAAGGACTTGGCAGGCTATCCTAGAAGCTTCGAGTAGTGACTACCAGGAGGGTAGTGGGCAAGACAGGAAGAGACAATTGGGAGAGGTCTAGGGACATGTAGTTGCAGTCTAGAATCAGCCATGGAGGAGAATCAGGGTTCCTGGTACTAAAGGGACAGGTCATAACTAAAATAGAAGAATAATAAAGAGGACAACAATTACACTGCTTGATGATTATTGCATTCCTATTGTGTGCCATTCCTACTATGTGCCAGGCATGTAGGGCTGTATGTACATGTTGTTGAGGACTTTATGAGGACTTACATATTCTCTGTGACCTTTCTTCCATGCTACGTGGGTCTCATGACCAAAGATTTTCCTTCCTGTTCCCATTTCAAGGTCCTCTCTACCCTCTCTCATCTGAGTAGCCACTGAACCTTCTCGTTCTCTGTTCTCCAAGTTCAAATTATCTAGTTTCCTGGAGTAATATCTAAGGATCTTCATCTAGCTGGTAGGTCTGGGATTTCTTCCATCTTGGTTTCTACTTTGTCACGGCTGTGTGGAGGAAAATCAGCATTCATGTACCATGAGAGAGGAAATGGGAGAGGAGGGTAAATATACAGTATTTTTTTTTAAAAAAAGATGGAAACTTCAACATATAACCCAACAATAGATCCTTATTGTCTGTCTTTTCCAACTAGAATGAAAGTTCTATCATAAGAGACACCTCTCCCAGGCTCACAGCATCAGCATAGGAAACTAATACATATGTGTCGAATGCATAAATGAGGTATATAAAATTTTGAGTAGATGAAGGAATGAAGATGAGAATTCTCTCTGGTGCTCATTTGCTGCAGCCTTGCTTAACTTCCTAGGCTACTTTAGTGTATATTTTTGCTCAAAATTATGGGCACAGAATTCTATAAGAACTCTTTGGTTTATGTAATATTATCCCACAACAGAACCTCCTACACTTTTCCAAAGATTTGGAAGGGTAAAAGTAAGCCCTGTGAAATATCAGGCTTCCTATAATTAAAACTCTATTTCTTCAGACATGTCCTCACATAGAGGCAGAGACCAAATAATGGTCTTTGTATTGAATTAAGGCAAGTTATTGGAAAATGAATTCTATAGAATTTCTAGTTTTATTTTTCAAGAATGCTTAAGATCAGCAGCAGATGGTAAGCTCTTTGGACTAGATCTTGTGCATTTTGCTTGTAAAATGAGAGCACAGATTCTGAATCTAGACAACTGAGTTGGAATTCTAGCTTCCCATTCTTGCTACCTTACTGTGTCTTGGCAAGTTGTTTAATCTCTCCCATAGGGTTTCATCGTCTATAAAATAAGAATCATAATAATGCCTGTCCCACAGTGTGCTGTGAGAATTAAATGAGCTACATATATAGAGCACTTAGAACAGGTTTTCAGATACTGAAGAGAAATGCAAGTGTCAGTTACTCTTACTGTGATAGAATGCGGAGTCCTTTGCTAAACATTCAATGATAATGTGCTTCTTAAAGGGTCCCATGAACTAAATGACATATAATGTAGGAGCCAGAGGACAAAGGATCTTAATAAAGACACATCCAGTGCTAGGCTAGGTATTTTATATACATTAACTCATTTAATCTTCACATCATTCCCCTTTACAAAACAAGAGAAAAACCAAAACCAAAACAAACAAGAAAAAACAATCTTACGTTAAATATATGTAAGTTCTCATTCCTAACAAATGAAAGCCAGATTTCAATCTGGCTTTGTCAGATTCTGAAGCCTATTTTGTTTTAATGGTTTAAGTGCAGAACTACTCAGAGAAAGTTGAAGTTTAGAAAATGTTCAGCTACAGGCCTCTGTGCTAAAAATGTTAAAGTGGCTGCAGAGTACCTAATTTGGTTTCCCAAAATAAGTAGATTATCTCTCTGGAGAAAAAAGTAATTTCCCTTGTAGGATATTGTAAAATCTTATCAACTTGCACTGAGGCAGATAGAGGCCTAAAATATAGGTTTAGAAATACAACTTTAGTTTTAAAAGAATTTTTTATAAATACAATGAGTACTGGTTTAGGGTCTGGGATCATATCAATTGTGATTTAAATTCATACAGCTTATTGTTCATATTTGTGCCTATAGTTTTTTGTTATTTTTTTTTTAAAGGAACTCTAAGTCTTTAGTGGACACACGCTAGAAAACAAGATCCCCATTATGTCATCCTTGAGCTCCTGTGTGTTTTTCTTGGTCTTGACGTGTCCTCCTCCCCATCTCATTTTACTCCTGTGGGAGTCTTGGACATATGACGTGTTTTAATGTGTGTGTGTGTGTATGTGCATTATTTTCTCCCACGCTGTGCCTCAATCTCTATTTAATAATATCACTACCTTTTACTTTTTCTTTCTCCTTATTTTCACTTTATTTCTCATTGATTTCTCTTCTCTTCTTCCCCTGCAATATAGACCTGGAGTCTGTTTTCTTTCTATCTGATAAAATTATGTATTCTCCATTCCTACTTTAACCTATGAAAAGAATAGTTGATATTTCTCTGTATTTAAAATGCTGGCCCTAAACAACAAGGTCCTACTGTGTAGCACAGGGAACTATATTCAATATTTTGTAATAAACTCTAGTGGAAAAGAATATGAAAAAGAATATATATACATGTATAACTGAATCACTTTGCTATACAGCAGAAACTAACACAACATTGTAAATTAACTATTCTTTAATTTAAAAAAGGCTGACCCATGTGGCCTTATGTTAATTTTTTTCTTGACAGCACAGAAGGGTTTCTGTCTCCATTTAAATAGTTATTGAATAAATTAGGCAGACCATATAAAGTAACAGCACTGAGACAATGACTGAAACGACCTATCTACCTAAATAAAAATTAAGAGATTTGAAGATGGAAAACTGTATAAGAGAATACAGGCTATTTTAATATTCCAGAGTAAATATTGGAATTCATCCCTGGGGAGATCCTTCATTGGTAAGCCCTTTTAGTCATGAAGACATGAAGAAGTACCTACTCAATATTCTTGGGAATTAACCTAAAAGTAGATGCTGGTATTCAGAATTCTGTTTAGTAATGAAGTTAATGTAAAATGAGGCCAAAAAGAATCAGAAATTTCCCTGAGCCTGAAATGCATTGTGTGTCCTTGGAAGATGTGAATGATTGCTATGCAAGAATTTTCTCCCAGGAGCTGAGGCTCTACTCTAGCAGAAGAGACAGATAATTCTTCTCTTCTCTTCAACTTATGCCATAGGAAGCACTGGAAAAAGGAATGGGACTGAGCTGACAAAGCACCACCAACACTGGATTGTTGGTGTCCCTTCTAATTTAAGGTTGAATGAGCCACAACTTGGGAAATATGCTATGGGCCATGACACTTTGTTCCTTACCCATGGGTTTGGAATATTTTCCCTTGAAGGGAATGGATATTCCCAGTGTCAGTCACCCTAGGACAGGAAATAAGCTGAGCCTTAAGAACAAAAGACTGTCTGCTTATCTCTGCATCAGAGGCCGTTGGGCCTATTCTGCCATATGTAGGTGTAGAAATGCCTGGAGCCTTCTGTTGGGGAGAATCGAGCTGACAGCCCCACCACACAGAGGCCTGCCAGGAAACGCAAAGAGAGGCTGGTGGTCTCTTAGAATAAAGACTTCTTGCAGCAAGTCTAAGCTGTGTTTCTCTGGTCCCTAAGCTTTCAGTAAACTCTTATTAACAGTGTGGTTTAGTCTCAGCTGTATGTGGGATACAGGGGAATTGAAATTATCAGTGGTGATCAGGGGAAGACAGATGGGCCTAGAAGTGAGTTGATAACACAGGGGTCAACTGCCCCAGAAGAGGTGGCTTGGCAGCAAGTAGACAAGCCACAGAAGAAGAAAAATGAAGGACTTTTAGGGCACTGCCCTTGGAAACTTCTGGAAATCAGTGGTTGAGATGACCATTTAAGGAGGCTAATTTCTGCCAGGAAGACAATGAGGGTTCTCACCAAAACACTTTGCATATAAAAAGGAAGTCTAACCTCACTTGGTAGTCACAGGCTAGGAAGCCAGCAATATACAGGATTTATTTGAAACATTTAAAAACAGTGATTTAAAATGCATGCTAAACTGACTGTAAGCTCAGATAAACATAGTAACAGAAAGAGCAAATCTCAGCTCACTCTTTCAATAAAATGAGTTGTGTTGGGCTTCCCTGGTGGCGCAGTGGTTGAGAGTCCGCCTGCCCATGCAGGGGACACGGGTTCGTGCCCTGGTCCGGGAAGATCCCACATGCCACGGAGCGGTTGGGCCCGTGAGCCATGGCCGCTGAGCCTGCGCGTCCGGAGCCTGTGCTCCGCAACGGGAGAGGCCACAACAGTGAGAGGCCCGCATACCACAAAAAAAAAAAAAGAGTTGTGTTAATATATAATTTAATAAGAAGCAAAATTAATAGATAATTTAATGAGAAGCAATTTAATTTATTTCTGTTTGAAGCTCTCACTCTTTTTTGACAAATTATTATTTTAATCTTGTAATCATTTGATGTGATTGATCAACCAGTCAGCAAAGCATATATTTTCCACCTAACTTAAATGTGTTGGCAAAATGATTATTTCTTTTACACATTTGATACGAGTCTATTTTACATTTTTTATGAATAAATTGATGAGAATCATGTTATCTTGCCTCAGTGCCAGCCTTCTGCCCCTGAAAGTCTTATGTTTGTGCTGAAATATTTGATAAGGTCTTTCTAAAGTTAGCATAAGAAGTGGAAAAAACCTTGAAAAGCTAAACACTGGTGAAATCCATGCAATTAAGCAAAAAATGTAATAACAAAGCATTGAAAGAGGACCTGTTTTCCAGTTCCTGGCTCTGCCATGAGGTGTGGACACTAATCACTTAGTTGATTCCTCTGAGCCTCAGTTTCCCCATCTGTAACCCTACAGGATCATTTAGAAAGTGCAGTGATAAAATGTATATGGGAAATACTATAAAGGATTAGAATAACTATTACTACTTGTGCAGGTTTTTGCTTACCTGTTAGTTTACCTATATATTTATAGTATATGTACTCAGTGTGTACAAAACCTAAGAATTCACCCTATACTATTAGAAGTGGGTAGAAATGGGATGATTCTAGAAGGTTAGGCAAATGGATGGATGGCTTGATGTAGATACAGAGATAGATAGAGCTTTTTACCTTTTACATAATTTCTCATTACTTTTTTATGCACCTTAAGGGATAAATCTTAGTTTTCCTATTTTCAGGTGAAGTTCAAAGTGAAATAAAATCTTCAAAATAACCCAACTAGTCAGTGACAGAGATGAGATTGAAATCCAGGCCTCCTCTACTGCAGAATCCTGGGTTCCTTCTCCCTTACCTCACTGCCTTCTCCTTGTCAGTTCTTGGAACCCACCTGGCCATACACCTGGTACCCACTGTGCCTTAAACTTGCCTTATTTCTCAGAGATCAGGGATTGGTCCTGGCATCTAACGTAAGAAAGCAGCATAAGCGAGGAACTTGGTCACTGCTGTTCCACACTGACCATAGGTTATTTGGTAAATATTTCTTGACCAGTTTCGAACAGGAACTTCTGAAGACAGTAATGGAATCAAATGTGGATTTGACTAGTGTTATTGCACTAGTTTATGGGTCAACGCTACAAACTTGGATTCGATTTTAAAAATTTATCTAGAACCTCAATCAAACTGAGGCCTGGGAATTTCTATGAGTCTGATCTGAAATAGCTTTTACATTGGTAAACATTCAAATAGACAATGATGTTCATCCATTAGTCATATATATATATATATATACACACACATATATATACAAAAACACAGTTTTATGTAAAAAGATGAATCTTTTTAAAGAGGCACACTGAATTGAATTTTAAATCATCAAATCCAAGCTCTCAAATTCATGATAAAAAATCTTTCTAAATGAAGATTTCATTAACTTCTGGCTTTCAAACATATGTATATATATACACACACATATATATTTATATATATTCACACACATGCATACCTTTTTTATTGTTGAAAAGCTCCTTATATTGCCATTGGTTCATATTTCAAAATTATCTTCATGCCATAAATAATTACATCACCTTTTATATACAGTTTATCTCAACAAGATTCAGAGAGTAAAATAAGCAATGAGAAGCACTGGGAATAATTATAGAAAATGCATTTAGGCACGTGGATAAATTAAAGGGTTCAATCACAGGACCATTTGTGAAGGAAGGAAATTAAGAGATATTAAGTAAAAAGATATTTTGGTACTGAGTTTTACAGAGAAGTCAGGAAAGAAGATTACAAGATTTTACAATCATGTAAATACAGGAATACAGATTGTAGAAGTTTAGACAAGAATTAAGGTGGGATTCTGCAGAGAAGCTAGGTATATCAGATTGTAAATAACACATCAGGCACATTAGGCCAAGAGCAGAGCGTAGGCAGGGTGGGGCAGGCACCACCAAACGGTCTTTATGGTATGTATGGTACGGTATGGTATATCTGGTATGGTATGTATGGTAATAATATTTAAAGCCAGATAAGATCACATGGGAGCTCATATAGAAGGAAAAGAGAAGAGATTCCAGATCTGAAAGTGGGGTATTTGGGACTGTATGAGAAGAGTTCAGCAAAGGAGAAGAGAGATGGGGAGGAGATCACACGTAGAGGAAAACAGATGAGAGCAGAAATCACATCAAACACTGCTGGGAGACTGAGTAAAATGAGAACCAAAAACAGACCATAGTTTTGGCAATGTGCTGGTGGTTAGTGACCCAGAGGGGAAGGGAAGAGAAAAGAGAAGGGGAGGGAACTCCTGGTAGAGAAAACAGGGAAAAGTCAAATCTTCCCTGCCATTTAGCTATAAAGCGGGATGGAGAAATGAAGCAGATATGGGGTCAGAGGGGATTTTTTTTTAATATAAAAGCATTTATAACACATTTATTTTGCTGATGGTAAAGGTCCATTAAAGAAGAAAATTTTACTGACCTAGAAGTAGCCAATACACACCTCTCAGAGGGCACCAGCACCAAACTTGACCAGCACTCCCCCTCACGGCCCACAGATGAACAGATACAGGCTTCTCACCCCAATCCACCACCCATCCCCAAATCCGCTTCCCTTCTCACCCATATACAATTATCCAGACAAGCGTATAGGCACTAGATGTATCAGGGTGACTGCTTTAACAATCTGTATATCACTGAATTCCATTGGGAGAGGTACATTCTAAACATTTAGAAACATACCAGGGACAGGCGATAGAATACTATGGGATAACATTTATAGGGTTCTCCAAGTGACGTTCCCAGACCAGCAGTGTCAGCATCACCTGAGAATTTGTTAGAAATGCAAATTTTCAGGCCCCACCCCAGTCTTTATTGGATCAGAAGCCCTAGGGATGGGGCCCAGCAATCTGTGTTTTGACAAGCCCTCCAGGTGACTCTGAGGCACGTTCAAGTTTGAGAAATACCAGTCAATCTATACCAATTTCAGATATACTGGTGTTTCAATAAAAATATTTTGACTAAGCAGTTTTAAGTCCATTTTCTTTAAGCTTACAATAAGGGGGAAAATAGTATATACTTTTGTAGTAAATTTCTTTCTATAAAATAATTCTCATTTTTTGTTGTTGTTCTTTTAGCTTTCCTGATTCTAGTTCTGGGACAGAAAAAGTACACGATGAGTTTAGAAAAGTTTGTGCCAGGAAGCAAGAAAGTCTAAGGTGGTCTTGTGAAAAGGACATGGCAGCTGGCTTGAAGGTAGCTGCTGTGGCTGAATTAGGGACAACTAAGCATCAGAAACAATGAAGACAATAATGGATAATATTACATTCAGGGGAAAGAATATATATATATACACAATAATACTATGGCAAACAGGAGACAAAAGAAAGAAAACTCTTCTTAACAGAAGAATACCAGTTAATAAAAGTAGAAGAAAGGACAGAATTAAAATATTACAATTTTACATCCAACAATAAAATACTAGATATAGGCAAGGATCATTGATGACTCCCAAAACAATTGGGTCAAAGTTATTGGGGAGAGAACATTCACAGGGTCTCAAATTATTGCCACATAGAATATACATTAATGACCAGCGAAAAATGTTATTCTGAGCTATTTCATTTACTTAATACCATATTGGGAGACGTTTATTTTTTTTTTCATTCGAAACACTGCTGCAAAATATTTTGATACACATAACTGTGTATACAAACTAGCGTTGTTCTAGAAAGGCAGCACAGCCCATGAATAGAAGCAAGCACTCAGGAGCCAGTCGTAAATCAAGCCCTGATCTGACACTTGTCCGCTGTGTGAGTTTGGCTGAGGTTTCATCTATCTGCACCTTGGTCTCTCCATTCAGAAAATGAAAATAACAATAGTTCCTACACCCTAAGGTTGTTTTTGCAGTCAGATGAACTGATACAGGAAAAGGACTTAGAATAGTATCTTCACTGAGTTGGCCCTCGAGGCTTGTGAGCTATCACCACTAGTATCGTTGCTGTTGTTGTGTGGCTGGGTTAAGCAAGGCACATATTCAGGTTTAATTGATCCTAACAAATTGCCTGAGAGAGGAGCTACAACAACATATGTTTCCACTTTGTCACAACCTCTCTAATGTTTGGTATTGTCAGATGTTTGTTGTTGTTGTTTAAAAAGATGGTTAAAAAATCTTCAATTGTTGAAATTTTCTGATTACTAGTGAAATTGCTTTTCTTTTAGATGTTTTTTGGCCATTTGCATTTTACCTTCTCTGACTCATCTAGTCATATTTTCTGCTTATTTTTTTTATCGGACTGTCTTTGTTTTTGTTAATAGGAGCTCTTTGTATACTCTGAACTTCAAACTCTAGCCAGTTGTACATATTCCAGATGTGAAGAGAATCAACATCTTTACAATACCCAAGCTTCCCATCCATGAACATAGTGCATCTCCCATTACCAAGGTAGTCTCTCATTTCCTTCAGTGAAGCTATATCAAATCTCTCTGTAAAAAGCTTCCTTCCCTTCTCACTTTTTTCTTTCTTTCTTTCTTTTCTTTTTTTTGGTGTTTTAATTTTTGGGGGGGTCTTAATAAGGGTAATTTTTAAGGTCTTTGGTTTCTAATTTTGCTGCATTAAGGTCACGGAAAGTATTCTGTATATTAACTTTTGAAATGTGTCAAGACTTCTTTTGTGATATCAATATTTGTAAATGTTCCATGTGCTTGAAAGTTATGTTTATTCACTGTCATTTAGTTTTAGATTCAATATGTACATTTATAATATGAAGTTTATGTTATTCAGTGCTTCCATATGCCTAACAATTTTTGTCTACTTGACTTATGAGTGTCTGAGACATATGTTAAAGTCTCCCATTCTGTGCATTATGTCAACTTTTTTCTGATGTTCTCCTTTGCTATCTTATTGGAGTTTTCCACTATTGCATAGTTAAAACTTTATTTCTTAGAAATTCTTTACTTCTTTGAATGTTTTCTGAGGTACTGGGGGTTAGGGCCTTCATATATGAATTTGGGGGGTGGGGAGACAGAATTCAGCCCATATCAGTGACTTTAAGAAGTGATAGCAGAATGGCCTGCAAGGAGCCATGAGAAATAAAGGAGAGCTGAGGTCATACCACTATGTCCAGCAATCTCATTAGGTTCTTTCAGTGTCTATGGGAAGGACCAACAGGATTCTCACTGAGCCTGAGGCTGCACATCCCCTTCTAGGCCTCTACTAATGCTCCAGCTCTTACACACGCTCTTCCTTGGCACTAACCTCCTTCCTCTTGCCCATCTCTGACTTTGCATTTGGAGTCCACAGTGGTACCCAGCTTCATCTTTGTAGCTACTGCTTCCCAGACACTTCTCCTCTGGCTTTGTATTTTCTCTCCTCAGCTTAGCTCCTTGGCAGCTCCAGCCCCAAGACTGCGGTCCCAGCCCTTCTTGCTCTAATGCCTCGTGTTTCTCTGTTGGCCCACCATGACCTTGAATTTCTCCTTGCAATCTAGTTCCTTCCAGGAATATGCAATTTTGCATCTCCTCAAATATTGGATAGAATTAAACTCATTGCCCAAGGCACATCCCTTCTCTTCTCTTCCTCATTTGCAGAGTGAAGGTATGACACCTGCCTGAGAGAGATGTGGGAATTAATGAGCTATTAATTATTGTACAAGAAGATGTTTTGGAACGGTCCAAGTTTGTGCTGTAAAATTGAAAGTAATTAACTTTAATATATATATATTTTTAATTGGCTCTGTAAGGAGTCCTTGGGCAGTAAGCTCTTCCAGTTGGCCTTCTCATTCAATAAAGCAGCTAAAGACAGCAAGAGATGGAACAAAGTCTATGGTGATTATGTGACTATTATCTTTGTTTTATTCATTAGACTTTTCAAGATAGAATTCTGTCCCTAAGAAAATGAAACATCAATAACTATAATTTCTCTGTGTTTTTTCCTCTTTTTATTGAAGTATAGATGATTTATAATATTATGTTAGTTTCAAGTATACAGCAAAGTGATTCAGTTATACATATATATATATATATTCTTTTTTTCTATTCTTTTCCATTATAGTTTATTATAAGTCATTGAATATAGTTCCCTGTGCTATACAGGAAATCCTTGTTGTTTATTTTGTATATGGTAGTGTGCATCTGTTAATCCCATACTCCCAATTTATCCCTCCCACCCTTCCCCTTTGGTAACCATAAGTTTGTTTTCTATGTCTATGAGTCTGTTTCTGTTTTTTAAATAAGTTCATTTGTACTGTATTTTAGATTCCACATATAAGTGATATCATATAATATTTGTCTTCCTCTGACTTACTTCACTTAGTATGATAATCTCTAGGTCCATCCATGTTGCCACATTATTTCATTCTTTTTTATGGCTGAGGAATATTCCATTGAAATATGTACCATATTTTCTTAATCCATTCAGCTGTTGATGGGCACTTAGGTTTCTTCCATGTCTTGGCTATTGTAAATACTGCTGCTATGAACACTGGGGTGCATGTATCTTTTCAAATTAGAGTTTTCATCTTTCTGGATGTACACCCAGGAGTGGGATTGCTGGATCATATGGTAGCTCTATTTTTAGTTTTTTAAGGACCCTCTGTATTCTCTTCCATAGTGGCTGCACCAATTTACATTCCCACCAACAGTGTATTCTCCACACCCTCTCAGGCATTTATTATTTGTAGAGTCTTTGATGATGACCATTCTGACCAATGAGGTGATACCTCATTGTAGTTTTGATAAGCTTTTGCACAGCAAAGGAAACCATAAATAAAACAAAAAGACAAGCTATGGACTGGGAGAAAATATTTGCAAATGATGTGACTGACAAAGGCTTAATTTCCAAAATATACAAACAGCTCGTACAACTCAATATCAAAAAACAAAAAAAAAGACAAAAAAACAACCCAATCAAAAAATGGGCAGAAGACTTAAATAGACATTTCTCCAAAGAAGGCATACAGATGGCCAACAGGCACATGAAAAGATGCTCAATATCACTAATTATTACAGAATGCAAATCAGAACCTCTGATTTTAAAAAATAAGCTGGTTTAAGAAAAAACATAAAGTCATGTTCATGGGTGAGATTCTACCCTGAGCTCTTAATCTTTAAATATGACCAATGGACAGGATGTTCTTATGCCTCCTGAGTGGCTTTGACCTTGGGACATTTTGACCTTATTTCTCTCTACTGGAAATTTGATGAGCCTGTACATATGTATAGCCTGGACATCAAGCTATAAAGGGTCTCAGAGAGCCATCACAAATGCAAACGGAAGAGTGATATCTCATAGAGTAAAAGAAGAAAACAACTTTTTTTCTCTTCTGCTCCCAATCCAATAGTTCTTTAATACCTCATCTGGAAACCTTTTGCCCTTAGGCAAATCCATAACTTTTTCTGGATACTGTTACATAATTCAAAGACTGTCTGTCCCTTATAGTCCAAAAAGCAGCATCAGGTCAGTAATTAAAGGGATTAACACAGTTTAATTACCAAAGCTCCAAACTTGCCTCAGAGGGAATGCCTTTCCCTCTGCCACCTTGATGCTGCTTCAGACTGAAAAGTGTTCAGCAGGGCGGGCCTGAGGCTGACCTTTCTAGCCTCTCTCCAGCATTGGCTTGTTTCCTTCTCCTCCTTCTAGCCTGCAGCAGGCTTCCTTCGACTCTTCTTAGATTTTATGGGAAGGAAGTGGGGAATGTAGGAAAAAAATGGGAAGGAAAGGTCATATCCAACAACTGTACCCTGTGGGATTTGACAGATTCCCAGCGAGAGGTGTTTTCACTGGGATGTGTTTTCAAGGGTTTTCCAAAAGTTCCCTCACAAAGGAAGATGTAGCTGTCCCTTCTTTAATCAGGCAGAAGATCTCTCTTCTAGCTGCCCCTCCACCCATTCCAAACCTTAGTTTTTTCTTCTAATAGTATATCTTCCATCTTTCTCCACCTGCCCCTCTGAGGGAGGATAAGGAAGGGGAGGAAAAGTGATCTCTTGTCCAGTTTGTTCAACCCATTTATACCTTTGAATAGGGTGGGAGCTAAAGATGGATGATCTATTTTCAAAATATCCTCTCATGTCTTAGGCAGCACCTACCCTACTTTGAGATGTAAGTTCGTGGCCCCTATTGCTTTATTCCATTTGTTAAAATGGGACTATTTCTGCCTCAGCTTAAACTAAGAATGAGTCTCATTTTAACACAAATGGCATGTGGATATAGCAAAAACCATGGACATGGGAACAAATGACTGAAGATTGAGAAACAGTTAATCAGTTTAATGAGAAAGGATACTTTTTAGGAAGGATTTGAGAATTTGTCCCCAAAGCATTCAGTGGAAAGGTTTCTGGGGAGTTTAACAATGAGATGCAGAAGGGCAAAGCAGTGAGGGGCCGTGAGGCAAAGAGGAGATGGGTGGCCTGAGTGGCCTGCTGTGTAGATTGTCTTTTGAAAGGAAGAAAGACACTCCTGGGATGAGGTGGGAAGAGCAGTGGCAGAGTATATAGAACTTCAATTCTGACACAGGATTGCCCAGGTCTGCTCTATCCTGTGGGCAGTGCTTGACATAAGCAGATACTTGCACTTTGATCTGATGACAGATATGGCGATAGAAGAAGCATTAAAAAAAGCATTGGATCAAAATGATTTTCAGTCCAGAGACAGTTTGAAGACTGGCAGTTTTAGAAAATGATTATTTTCAAGTCTTGCTTAAAGCCCGCATTGTCTTCTGAAACCCAGGGAGGAAAGCAGTGCAGGATTGCCTTCAGGGAAGTGGTGGAGTCCATCACTTCAGTCCCTTTAAGTTGGACTGAGCAGCGTGGATGAGGCACCGTCTCGGCGAGAAGAGCGGTAGAGCAACCCAAGTGGTCTCTTGCACTTCTAATTTCTATGATTAACGTGCTCTTGCTCCCATCCTCTTGCATTTTCTAACAATTTTGAAAATCTCTGCTAATGGAAAAACATTTTACAAAGAGATTGAAAGTAATTACAGTGTGTGTGTATGTGTGTGTGTGTGTGTTTTAACCAGGAATATATTATCAATTTCATTTATTTCCCTAGTAAAACATTCACTGCAGGTTTAGTCTTTGAAAGAGAACTTGATTATCTGTTCTACAGAGCAAATCAGGAAATATCATTCAGTTATAACTTCCTGTTAGGAAATGTTTAGGCCCTAATCATTTTCATATTGAACAGGGGTCTGACTAACACATAACATTTAATGTGTGTGTGTTTTGCAAAACAAATTGAGTAGGCAGCATGTAACATTGTTGGAAATAAACTGATATATTTAGTACCTCTGCTTTAAAAGAAAACTATGTTTTCCTCTTCTAGAGCTACACGATGTCCTGAATGTTTTAAATAAAGAGTACTGTTCCACACTTCAAAACCATGTGATAAAAGCTCTTTGAAAGCAGATTAAATAACTTCCCACATACAGTTAATGTCATGGTACTCTTAAATAAAAGGGGAGATGGAACTAAGGATGGGAAATAAAAATGTACATTCCTATCTGCAAAGTCACCTTAAATTAACTTTATACTTTAAAAAAAAAGGTAAGTTCTGTACATATTAAAGTTCTTTTGTAAAAGTATAAATGAAGACTTCTAACTAAATTAATATCTAATGTATGTGACCTACATTTCACCAGGCCTCCTCAGTCAGGGCTTACACTAGAGTCACAGTAACAGTTATCAAACCCCAAATCTCTGGTTTCGGGTTTGGTCTCTCCCCACCAGCAAAACTATCAGAACATCAGCTCTAGATCCCTTACTCCGACTGAAAGGTGTTCATGAAAGATCACGACACTGCCAGTGTCTCTATCCCATTTAGGATCTTTGTGAAAATTAGGAAAAGACACCTTTTCTCCAGGCAGATGAAGAATAGACCTGCACTGGATTTCAAGCCTGTTCTAATTCCCTTAGCTGGACGTCTTTGGGCATGATCAACCAGCACACTGTGTGTGGCAGCCCTGCTAACTCACCTCTTCTTTCAACCTGAAGCATCAATATACGCTCTATCTCCTTTAGGCCTATGTGAACATTAATGATGGGTGACCCGTGGTAGTGATGGCCCCTGTGAAACCTCTTTCTGCTGTTTTCTACCCTGGTGGTCGTAGCTGTCCTCTTATTCAATGTTAATAATTTCCATGCTAAAAGTATGGAAGAATGAGTCCCCCACAATTCATGCTATATGCCTTTTCAAGAACCACACAGCGGAACAAATCTGCATTCTAGATTTCTAGTTGACTTCAAGGGATATAGCTTTTTGGAGGGGATCAGTGTATTTGTTTCATAAGGAATCACCAAACTGTCTTACAAAGTGGCTGTATTAATTTTCATTCCCATCAGCAATGAATGAGAGTTCCTGTTTCTCCACATCTTCACCAGCATTTGGTGTTGTCAGTGTTCTGCATTTTGGCCATTCTAACAGGTACATAGTGGCATCTCACTGTTATTTTAAGTTACAATTCCCTTATGATATACGCTGTGGAGCATCTTTGCATATGCTTATTTACCAGCTCTTTGATGAGGTGTCTGTTAAAGTCTTCACTTCATTTTTTTAATCAGGTTGTTTTCTTATTGCTGAGTTTTAAGAGTTCTCATGTCTATTTTGGTTAACAGTCCTTTATCAGATATGTCTTTTGCAAATATTTTTATGCAGTCTGTGGCTTATCGTCTCATTCTCTTGATCAGTGCATTTGTTGTAGCTCTATATCCTTAAGAAAATGACATATGTTCCTTAGGACCCAATAAAGAGAAAATCTGAGTGAATGCAGCTGTTTAACTCAACCTTGTCCCCTTATATATTCTACTCGGGAAGCTAATGTCTTGTCTTCCCCCACCCCAGCCCAACCCCACCCAGAGTCATTGAGAGTATTGGTCCAGAGGGTCAGGAATCTCCACTTGTCTAGTCACTGTCCTTCCCAGGAAGTTTATGAGGTCCTCAGGCAAAGAAAATCCTTTCCTTCCTTTTATACCAGCTGTCAGGACATTCTCAAAGATATGGGAACTGAAAGGAATAGGTAGTTTAGCCTTCTGCTCTTAGAATCTTCCTGTATTCTTTTATATGACTTTAGAGGCTAAATAAATAAATAAACAAAAAACCCTCTACAATACAAGGATATACATTACCCAATGATGAATTGAGGTCACCCTGGATTTGAAGAACAAGATAAAATCAGTCCTCCAATTGCATGACTTGAATTAATCCAATGGTCTTGCCCAGTATTTTGTTAATGTGGATTATGTCCTCCTGTCCCCTCTGCCTTCCAGCTTTTGAGCCTAGTGTGTTCCCTATGCAGTATGTTTTGCTCAGCATAAACCTAGACATGAAAATCAATCTTTTCACTTGTTTTCAGGCCCAAAATGCCACCACTCATAAAGGTTTTCATTTTTGCTATTTCATTTTAAATTTCCAGGCTCCTTTTTTGCTCTCTGAATTTTCCTTTTTCTCTCAGCATTTTTAATCATATTCTTGGGATAAAAATATTCTCTTATCACTCAGAAATTATCAGGGATAGTTGTTTTCTGTTCGTTTATGGTCTTGACTCTGCTCATTTTCAAGTGTGGACACTTAGAAGCTAATCAAAGGCAGTGCCATTATTCTCTATGTGTCTCTCCAGAGCCATTCTCCACCCTTCAAGGCCCTGGAGGCTGGCTGCCAAGGATCACACCATCTGGGATCCCCAGCTCCCTGTCAGCTCCAACTAATGGAGGCACTGGCAAGTGGTCAAAATATATCGGGAGAAGAAGACTGGTCATCTATTCTCACTTACTCTCTGCTCAGTCATTGTTCTTTCACTGTCTGTGTTCCTTCATCACAGGGTTTCTTAACCTTGACACTGTTCATATTTGGGACCAAATAGTTCTTTGTTTTGGGGTTTGTCCTGTGCATCATAGGATTTTTGGTGGCATCCCTGACCTGTACCTTCTAGATACCAGTAGCAATCCATCTCCCCCAATGTCTTAACCAAAAATGTTTCCAAACATTGCTAACATCCATAGGGGAAAATTGTCCCTGGTTGAGAACTGTTCTATCGTTGTGGCTGGAACAGCCCCTCTTGCACAGTTCCATCTCAGACTGGACTCTGGTAATACCATTCTCTCCTCTTGCTCTCTCAGGTCTTTCCACTCATGCTGATTGCTGGGCTGCTCACCATTCTTTTTTGGTTCCCTTCAATCTTCCCACCCATCTGTAAGGAATCCCTTCATCAAGGTCTCTTAAGTGAGTCCTTTTAGCATGTGCCACCTGTTTTTGACTTAGATCACATTGCTCGAAGGTGTGTCATGCCAATGGGTGTGTTGCGTGGAACATGGTCATCCCTGGAGGGTCATCTCAGTATCTTCAGGCATTTTTGGTGGGCTGGTCAGTGTCCTCACTTTTCTTATCTCCTGCTTGGAAGGTATATGTTTGACTGTTGGTATTCTGGCAGTCTTGTGGGGGAGGAGAACTAAAGGTCTCAATATGCAGTAGGGAAGCTTTCACTTAATCTTTCTTTATTTATGATATCCTTGCTGTGAAATGTCTCTGGTGTTTTCAAGTCCAGGGACCTTCTGTTTTCACTCTCACTAGAGAACAAAGTTCAAGTCTTCTACCCTAGTCTTCTTTAATTCTACCTTCATGCACACTTCCAAAGATACCTGGGCTTACCAATTCTGGCTAGTTCCTTTTGGTTTCTATTTAGAGATCTCTTCCTCTGAGAGCTTTTCCTGACCATCCAAGTCAGTGCTAGGTACCATTTTTGCCATCAGAACGCCCTCTGCTTACCCTTTCTGGATGTTCTTTTCTGTCCCCTACCAGCATTGTGTACATTCTAAAATATTTACTAGCAACAATGTGTCAAATTTCTCAGGCTTTTGAGAAAAAGAATAATTGAGAAGTACCTCTCTAGGTAGTATTTAGAACAATGTATAATTATGATCCATTTATACATATCCTTCATTAAACTGGATCCCCAAAGTTGAGCACAGTGCCTGTCACATAAATATATGTGAATGGATGAAGCTTCAATTACTACTGACTTTGTGCTGATACCGGCACACAGAAAGTTCTAATTAGATGATGAGTCTTCCCAAGAAGTCAGATTTTTCTCTGAGTTGACATGATGATTGAGAGTTAAAAAGAAGAGCATCCCGTAAGTTCAAGCCCAGAGCCAAGTGGGTCACCAGAGGTTGGAGGTACTGGGAGCCCTCCTTTTGGAGTCTGCCATCTTTCCCATTGTTCTGGGACTACTCTGTGCTTTGGAGATAATTGCTTGGCTATGTGATCAACAGATGAGAAAAGAAAGTTTACATAACAGGTAAAAAAAGAAAGAATTTACTATTATCATCCCATTTTTGCCAAGTTTTGCAAATGAACAATTATGATAAATCTGGTTTGAGACCATTTTGTGTGGCTTGTAGTTAATGGTAAATCAAGGCCTACATAAATTGTATCGATTTTTATTTCTATGAATTGCTGTCAATGAGGTGGTCGGGAGAGATTTGACAATTCGTGTCAGCAAAACGTTGGACAAGAAGTTTGGAAGCCAGCTGTTATTCAACCTAAGCCTACGTTCCATTTGACTTTTCTAGGTGGAAAGTGATATTTTCAGCATTCAATCAATGCATCTGATTCTGGAAAGGTGACCTTGATGGCTTTCACATAAGGCGCCACTAATAGACACCATTTGTCACAGAGATTTTCTCCCACCCCCAACTTAGGGGCCAAGGTCACATATCACCTTCCAGATTGGAAGAAAGATTGGAATTCACCACTCTGAATAGCATAGAAAGAAAACCTGGAAAGCTCATTTACAGGTGATCTCTGCCAAACTCCCCACTTTTAATGCAAACCTTTACAAACTAGATTAAGAGCTGAAGTTCAGCATTCTCAGGATTTGTTAAAAGTGGACTTCTGAAAGTTATTACCCAAAACTAACCTTTTCAAATGACAGATTTCACCTTCTGCTTTCCGACACTGGAAATTCTGTGCCTACACTACGTTTGAACAGACCCACAGTTATCATCTTCCCTACTGATCCCATGCAGGGCGAGCTCATCCATGTTGCAGGCAGGACTCAGGTTGCTCTTCCTTTTAGCCAGAAGCCACTGCTGCTGTGGCTCAGACTCTTTGATGACATTTCTGTCACTGTATCTGTGGGGACATATGCCAAAGACTTTCCAGAGAGAGAGCCAAGAGGCAATATCTTGTGTTCAAAATATAAACACCGCAGCCCTGTTGGAAGGATTTCCGTGACAGATGGCCCACTTGTAGAGATTTCTGCTCTCCCGGCCCTGTTCCTGCCACAGTCACAAAATCTGGCTCGAGTCTTCAGTGCGATTTCTCCTCCTTGCCCTGCCTGCATATCTCGTTTGAGTCACTTGTGTTTCTTATCCTCTGTACCAAGCTGTTACCATGCACTTGCTGCCTCTTGAGAGAAACTACGGCAACACAGCGACTTGGGTTTGCTGCTTGCCTGGTTGCCACCAGCTGCCACAACGTTGGTTCCCCGTGGCTGCTCCCCCAGCTTGGCCTCATTCGCGCAGAGCAGGCTGACAGGATCAGAGACCCACACACTGCACAGCTGGCAAGACCCACTTTAGGGACACTGGTCTCTTTGAAGGCTTTGATATGAATTTAAAATGAAAGGAATTAAGAGATGTAATTAACTTTCACCAGAGTCTCTAAAAATTACAGGAAAAATAAAGGAAGAGGGCTTCCCTGGTGGCGCAGTGGTTGAGAGTCCGCCTGCCGATGCAGGGGACATGGGTTCGTGCCCCGGTCCGGGAGGATCCCACATGCTGCATAGCAGCTGGGCCCGTGAACCATGGCTGCTGAGCCTGCGCGTCCGGAGCCTGTGCTCCGCAACGGGAGAGGCCACAGCAGTGAGAGGCCGGCGTACCGCAAAAAAATAAAATAAAAATAAAGGAAGAAAATTAAAGAAATTATTTTAGCTACAAATGACCAAATCCAGGACAAACAAATGAGTCCTGTTTCGGCGTTTTTGCTCCTCAAATAACTCCAGGACAGCATGGCGAAGCAATCTTTCTAGAGCCAGAAACACTCCCAGATATTTGGACTTAATTTCTTGGCAAAAAGATTGGAATTCATCACTCTGAATAGCATAAAAAGAAAACCTGGAAAGCTCATTTACAGGTGATCTCTGTCACACTCTCCACTTTTAATGCAAACCTTTACAAACTAGTTTAAGAGCTGAAGTTCAGCATTCTCAGGGTTTGCTAAAAGTAAGACGCTTTCATGGGCTAAATACCACTAACTTCATCTGATCTCCAGGGTTTACTTCATACCAAGAGCACGTAAGCATCGCTCTTCAGTGTAGCCCTGCTTAATAGGCTTAACTCCGAGAGGCAGGTGAAATCACCAAGGAGCATACAAGGAATGTATCCCCAGGAGAAGCAGGCAATTTAATTTTAGTCTTTCATCAGTAAAAACAGCAACAGCTCAAATTAGAAACGTTTTGCAACTCAGGAAAAAATGTAAAAATAGACCCTATTTTTAAAAGGTGATCTGGTTTATTAATTGTGCGGTTAACTTTCTCTTGTTCTGCAGTGTTCTCATGTCAAATGCCACCTCCACACCCAAGTGAAAGTAACTGCTAGTGACAGCACATGAGATCACACAGAATCCCTTCCGAGCTGCAAGCCGAGGCACTGGGGTCTCAATAAGCAGGATAAGCAATCTCTTCCTGCCCGATGTGAATGTCGGTAATCTTCAGAGCAGCCTTTAAACAATCCCGAGCACAGCATTTTCCCTGAACGCCGCTTTCCCTGAAAGCGTTCTTGATTGAGCCTCTCACCAGCTCCTGTTATCACAGAAGGACAGGTGTTGTCATGTTTAATATCCTGTAAGGGGAAAGGTCCAGGGCAAGAATCACAATGGGAAAAAGTATTAGCCCCCATGGAAATTAGATAGTCCTTAAGGAAAACCAGCACTTGAACTTAAGAACAAAGCAGACGTTTCGTATTTTTCATTCCCCTTTGCTTGTATTTTCCTGGAATTCTTTGATCGAGAATCGGGAATCTCGGCACATGTGGATTACGTTACCTGTCTCAGATAGAAGAAGGAGTGGCTGGGAGGCAGCTGGCATTAAATCACCAGTGGTGAGGCCCAAAACTGCTGGAAAATTATTCACTAGAAAAGGATTCATAGCCCTTGGTTAGAATTCCCAGGTCATCTTTCCGTTTCTAGGAAGCTTACGAACATCTAGGTTTTACCAAGAATTTTCACTGCTGGAATGTACAAGTCATCAGGTTCTTCCGCTGTGACTGAGTCTCTGTCCGATTGTGTAGGACACGGGTGGCAATGGTGAGCCAAGGCAGCAGTGGTTGGGAGGGCAGGCTCTGGAGCCCAGCTTTCTGGGCTTCGTCTCACGTGCTGCTCCCTGTGGGACTCTGAACAACCTCTTCAAGGCTCTCTTTTCTCATCTGTAACGTGGAGGAAATAGTAGCGCCTATCTCACTGGGCTGTTGTGCAGATTAATTGTTTCCTCCCAAGATCCCCGACTCCCACACTTTTCTCCATCTTAGCAAATGGCACCCCATCCATTAAGCTGCTCAAGCTAGAAGCCAGGAGGTCCCTCTTAATCATTCTGTCCTTCACACTCCCTAGCCAGCTTGTGATTACATCTGTCAATTCCACCTCCACAGCCAATCCAACATCTCCCCGCTGCTCTGGCATCTTGGCCAACGGTGCTTGCATTTTCTCCCTCCAGCTCCTCTCCAGCTTCTCTGCCACTGCCCTAATCCAGGCTGTTCCTTCTGGCCTGGTCTATGCAGGGCCCACCTTCTCATGTCTCCCTGCTTCTTCTCTTGCCGCCTTTACAGGGGTTCGTCACCATTAAGCAGCCTGAGTGATGATTTGGAAAGGGAAATCATGCCACTGCCTTGCTTAGAAACTGCCAGTGATTCCTACCGCACTGAAAATCCATGCCAAGCTCTTCACCGTGGCCCTTGCCTCCCCTCTAACCTTTTCTCGCTCACATCAGCCCTCCCCCATTCCTAGAGCACGTGGGCCTGTTCCCTTCTTTGGGCCTTCACACCAGCGCTTTCCTCTGCCTTAATCTTTGGTCCCTGTCTTAGCGCATTCAGGCTGCTCTAACAAAAATACCACAGACTGGATGGCTTTTACACAACACACATTTATTTCCCACAGTTCTGGAGTCGGGGAAGTCCAAGATCAACGTGCTGATAGATTCAGAGTTTGGTGAAAGCTCACTTCCTAGTTCATAAGTCCCATCTCCTCCTTGTGTCCTCACATGATGGAGGATCCTCATGGGGTCTCTTTTATAAGGGCATTAATCCCATTCATGAAGGCTCTAATTACCTTATGACCTCACCACCTCCCAAAAGCCCCACCTCCAAATACCATCGCATTGAATATATAGAGCAGCCCCTCCGACCTGATGTGTCACTGCGTGATTCAGATCTCAGGTCAGCTATTACCTGTTAAGAGAAGCCTTCCCTGACTACACGGTCTAAAGCAGAGCATTAGAATTTCATTTGCTACATTTGCTTCACGCTACTTATCAGAATCTAGATTTACCTTGTTTATTTAATTCATTGTCCATTATCCACGCCCCCAGTAGAAAACAGTGCTCTGGGAGAACAGCAATCCAGTCAGTTTTGTTCAATAGCATTCCTTCCAGAGCCCCGAAGAGTGCCTCGAGAACCTCAGTAAATATTTGTTAAAGGAGCGGATAGAAAATGGTTTGTATACAAGTACTTAACATATGCGAGTTGATTTTATGATGATTAAAAGTAAATAATTCCTTTATCCTGGTCTCTTTTTTTTTTTTTTTTTTTTTCGGTACGCGGGCCTCTCACTGTTGTGGCCTCTCCCGTTGCGGAGCACAGGCTCCGGACGCGCAGGCTCAGCGGCCATGGTTCACGGGCCCAGCCGCTCCACGGCACGTGGGATCCTCCCAGACCGGGGCACGAACCCGCATCCCCTGCATCGGCAGGCGGACTCCCAACTACCACGCCACCAGGGAAGCCCTATCCTGGTCATTTTTGTTGGCAAAAGTTTAAATTTAAAATCAATTTTGGGGGGCTTCCCTGGTAGCACAGTGGTTAAGAATCCACCTGCCAATGCAGGGGACACGGGTTCGAGCTCTGGTCTGGGAAGATTCCACACGCCGCGGAGCAACTAAGCCCATGCGCCACACTACTGAGCCTGGGCTCTAGAGCCCGCGAGCCACAACTACTGAGTCCGTGCGCCACAACGACTGAAGCCTGCGCACCTAGAGCCCATGCTCCACAATAAGAGAAACCACCGCAGTGAGAAGCCCACACACCCCAACAAAGAGTAGCCCCTGCTCGCCACAACTAGAGAAAGCCCGCGGGCAGCAACGAATACCCAACGCAGCCAAAAATAAATAAATTTAATAAATTTATAAAAATTTATAAAGAATAAAATAAAATCAATTTTTGTGTTTTTTCCAATACTAATATTAGTGATTTGGGGGAAGGGGGAGGCAAGAAGAAGCCCCAGGAGAGAGGCGGAGCCTTTGCAGCAGGTCCCAAAGGCTCCAGAGTCACTGTTTTGCAAACAGAATTTATAGCAGGACCCGTCACTTGAGAAACAGTGAAACTTGCTCTCAGATTTATCTGCCACTTAACTGCTTTCCTGGGACTCAGTTTCTTTCCTCGTTTGTAAAATGGCCTTGGTCCCAGCCCCTGTTATTGGGAACTCAAATGAAGCTGTACCAAAGGAGATCTAAAAGTGTTTGCATTAATGCTGGTTTCTTACAAAGCAAAAAAAAGAAAGAAAGAAAGAAAGAAAGAAAAACATAAACATGTCAACACCCACTAGTTTGCCTGAAAAAAATGGGGGCACCATGCATCTGTCTTGGAGGAGTTGGACCAGAAGTGTAGGCAGGGTTGGCCTAGATTTTAGAAGCCATACCAGCAGCATTAGCTTCCATAACTGTTTGTCTGGATGGGTGTTTCATTGGTCGACATCGGTCTTCTTGGCTACCAGCTTAAGGTATTCTCTCAGTTTGGCAGTTCAAGACACTTCAGTGGCCCTTGGAGTTCTATTCTTCCCTTAGTTTTGGGTCTTAGAAAGAGGCAATGCAAGGAGTTTTGTTCAGTTTTTTACGAGACAAGCATTATGTCAGCCTTGCTCCCAACATCAATTTCCCTGCAAGTCCCTCAGGACACAGATTTTCTCTCATGAACTTCACTTTCTCAGTGGGGGATCCCCTGTCCCACTATTGCACACTCAAGGCTTTGTGCACCTTCATGGACTCTGTCCATTACTTGGCCTGGTTGGCTTGCGTAGAAGTCTAAGATCTTGGACTTAGCTTGGCCTGTTGCTTAGCGGTGCTTGCATCTCATCACTCTGTACTCTGCCTACAGCATGAGTGCTGTTCAATAATGGCTGCCATTCAGGGAGCAACTCATGTCATGCACTGTACTATGTGTTTATGCGTAGCATCATTAATCCTTCAAACAACATTCCACGCTGTTTATTATCTGTCCCTTTGCTACCGAGGGTCTCAGTCCTTTTCCCTCTTCTCCAGTGTTGGCTAACTTTCCTCAGTTCTCTCCCCTTGCTTTGGTCTTTTCCTCCCTCTCAAAAAACAGTATACTTCAAATCCTTGTAAATCCTAGAAATTTGACCTTCCTAGAATCCAGTGAGGTAGGAATCATTAGCTTAATTTGGATTAACCAATCAAATTCTTTAATTTGTATCCTTGATTTACTTTAAACAAAATAACCTTTATTATATGAAAATACATTTTTCATTACAGAATTTAAGGACAATAAAGTTGAACTCCTCTTTAATATTGTCATTTTTGTTTATATCCTTCCAGACTTTTTTCCATATATATAGAATGGAGATTTTAATATTTCAGTAGGATGGCATGTTGTAATGAAATACAATTCTATTTTTTAAGTCCTTCCATGTAAATTTCAAGACTTCAAAGGAAGTCACACAGGAGTCAGAGGAGGAGGAAGGTTCAAAGCTTTATCTTCTGCTTTCACTTCTTCCTCTGCTCTTTGCAGGATCTCAGACACTGAGGAGGAAAGGCCAAGAGAAGGCAAACTCTCCGGGGATGCGTGGAATTTAGCATGTGTGAACAGGGGCCTTCTTATATTCTTCCCTATTATCTGATATTTCTTTGTTTTTCACTCTAAGAGAACTTCTTCTCTTCTTATCATCAAAAATCTTGCACATCAATTTCTAATTTCATCCATTCTAACATACAATAGACAGGTTACTGTCTTGTGAGGAAATGCAGAGTGGATGATGAAATCCGGCTTTTAGCTTCAGACTTGTCTGGCTCTGTCGAGACAAGACAAATCCTGGCTCTGTCATTTTCCAACAGTGTGATCTTATGTGAGTTACTTGCCTTTATTGAGCCTCAATTCTACCATGTGAAAATGGAGGTAATAGTACCTATGTTTAAAATGGTTTGTGGAGATTACGTGAGAAGTGTAAATGAGGCATCTAGCAGAGTGCTGGACACACAGGAGGCCTCTAATAAAACGCAGCTATTATTTTTATACAATTCCATTTATTTCAAATTAATATAAAGGGCAAATCCAGCATTAAATGTGCTATTCAGCATGATTCAAGCATTCAACACTTAGTTCTAAATTCTGGATATGTTCAAGTTACATTCCTTGGATATAAAGAAAATTAGCATCAACTTCTCCACTTTCTCCAGTGTATGATGCACCCTGTTTCATATAAAAGTTAGTCATGAAAATGTCATTCCTTGGAGGCTAGGCATTTTACCAGGATTTCTTGGTGAGCAAAGCTGATATTTGCATTAATAAGTTAAACTCAGTGGTTCTCTATAAATAGGGAAGCAATTTGGTTGAGGAAAGATGAGAGAATTGAACCCTATTAATTGGTTTATCTAAAAGTTTCCTGATAGGTTCTTTGCATGACTGCTACATAAAGTTATGTTTGTGGCACCAAGCTTGTCTCTAAATATAGTTGGAAACCTAGTGATCTAGCCAGTGACTCTATGTCAATATAACCTTGCTGAAAAGGATTACAATGTACAGTATAATTTACATATATATACATATACGTATATACATATATGTATATGTCTACCCTTTCTTCAGAATCCAAGCTTATATTCCATAAGTGACTGGGCAGCCTGTCAGAAGGGTTGCACCCTACCAATTGCAAAGATAGAGCAAATCTTGTTTAAAAGAATTCTAAATAAAGAGATATAGTATTTCTCAGCATCTTATGATATTTGACTGTATAAGTGTATGCACACAAATAAGACATATTCCTGTCATCAAGGAGCTTACGAGCCCCTGAGAGACAAATGTTCAAACAAACAGAGTAGAAATGTTATTTAAAGTCAATTAGCATAACTCCCAGTAGGAGAAGAGTAGACATAAAAGTTAGTCTCAGCAAAGGCTTCATGGGGAACGAAATGCGAGCTGAGACTTGGATGCTAAGTGGCAGGACAGGAGCAGGGAAAGAGGATGGTGTCCAGAAAGGGAGCAGTGTGTTTGAGGGAGAGTGACACTAAACAAAGAGGTAAGGGCCAGTGCATAAAGGCTTTATACTACCTACAAAGTGTGTAGGTTTTCTTTTAGGCAAATAGAAATATTAACCTGAGAAGCACAGACATAAACAGGTTTCTGTTTGAGGATGGGGCTCTCCAGAACAACTTTCCGTGACGATGGAGGTCGTTGTGTATCTGCACTGTTCATTATGGTGGTCACCAGCCACATGTGGCTACTGAGTGCTTGAAATGAGACTGAGAAAATGAGTTTTTAATTTGATTAAATGTGTGTTTACAAACTGTATGTGGCTAGGGGCTATCGTATTGGACAGTGCAGTTTTTAAAAGATACATCTTGGCCATATTAAAGGATAGATTATAGATATGACCTAAACCAAGAAAACCCTAAAAAACAGTCCAGGAAGCTGTACTGTTGAGGACTAGAGAAGGGTAATGGCAGCTGAGAAATAAAGGACAGGGTACCTTGTGAGATAGACTTGCACCCCCAGTTCCTGGGCTCAATAACCAATGCAGTCAGTATAAGAAATCAGTGTTGAAGGGATTGATTAGATATGGAGAGAAAAAATTGCTAAAAATTAAATCTCTCCTGGGCTGGTTAATAACAGATTTTCTTCTCTTTAAAATAAATAGGTAAGGGAGAGGAAAAGGTTAAGCCTTCCTCTAAGGATTTGCATACTTTGTCTCCAAAGGTTAGGAGAGGGAGAAAAGGGGGCCCACTGAGAGTAGAGAACAGTTTATAGCTTCTCTGAGACCATGAAGGGAACTGGGCTAGGGCTGTATGAGTCCCACAGGGACAGCCCTCAGCTCCTGCTCTTTCAGAGCGCTCTGGAGAGCAGCAGGGCCTCACAGGAGGAGATGATAAGTGTGTCCAAGGAGGTGGATGTCAGGTGCACTCAGCTTCAGTAAAGACCCCTACTTCCAAGTTCAGCATAGAGCTCCAAAGTGAGCGGGCAGGGCTGCATATTTTCTGGAGGAACTAGGGAGAATCTGTGTCCTTGCTTTTTCCAGGCTCTAGAGTCCACCTTCATTCTTTGGCTTGTGGCCAGAAGCTTAACATCTTCAAATCCCCTTCCCTTCCTTTCCCTTCCCTTCCCTTCCCCTTTTCTTCTCTCTCTATATCTCTCCCTCTCCCTCTCTTCTCTGCTACTATTGTCATATCTTCTCTTCTGACTTTCACCCTCCTGCTTCCCTCTCCTAAGATTTCTTGTGATTACATTGCACCCACGCAGATAATAATGACCCAGGATAACCTCCCCATCTCAAGATCCTTGATTTACAAAGTCCCGTTTACCACGTAAGGTAACATCATCACAGATTCTGGTTTCAGGATGTAAAACATTTCAGGGATTCTGTCTACCACACCAACCTACATGGGTAAAATCTTATTTTAATGACTGATGAGAAAACATGTAAATTTTGTATTGTATTAAAATTAAATTATATCAATATACTTGAAAAATTACAAGTAAGTAAACCATTTTCTAGGATTGAAATATTGTTTTAGAGCGAAAGCTTTAGTTTCATCAATATTTATCATGTTGGCATTTGACTTATAGCGACCAACTCTTTTCCCTTCATTTTTACATTAACTAAATTGTATGAAATTGAAGAGGTCAGACTTCTCAGAGCCTCAATTTCCTCCTGTATAAGATAAGGGAGTTGAATTGACCCATCTCTGAGGCCCCATTCAGCTAGAACCTTGTCTATACTCTTTTCTGTTATTCTACTTTACTTTCAGAATTACATTTTGAAAACCAGCAGAAGTTCTGGTTTCTGCCCAGAGCAGCAAATGCCAGACTTTGTTTTTGATTTGGTTTTTGCTCTGTTCTATGTGCCAAAGCAACCTAACAGAGTTTCTCATTTGGGACTAAAAAACAATGCATAACTCAATTTTACCCATATATGCTCATAAATAACGAGCACAAACTCTGTAACTAACTTAATAACAGCTCTCTTGGGCTGTTTTCATAGCAAATAATGCTACACCTATCACTTATGGTGGGTAATAAGAGATGCTATATTTGCATAAATCCTAAGGGCATGAATCATCATCCAAAATGTTTTCTTGCTTTCCTGGTTTCCATAATGTCATATTTCATTGGAAATACTAAGTTTCAAGTGATTGTTCAGTATTTAATACTTCCTGGAAATCATTTAAAATGAAATACTAAAGGAGGCAAACTTTTTATATGTAGGAGTTTTTTGTTTGTTTTATTGAGCAAGGGATTCGAGTGGAGAAAAATATCCTTATGGGCACTTGCTACTTGAAATCTCAAGCTATTAGTCTAAAGCTAGTAAATAGACATCAGAATTCATTAGAGCCACTAAATCTATCTTTTGTTGTTTATTGTGCATTATTCTCAACTTTATTTGGAACATGTCTGAAATGATCTGATAATATGATGCATAAGAAATCTGATCATGAATTTAAACAACTGGCCTGAGCACTGATCTGTGTGAAGATACTGGTGCTCTACGGCACCTTCTTTCTCATTTGTGTTACTACCTGTTGGCAGCCATGCGCCATTGTAGTATTAGGATTTGTAATAAGATACATATATTTGGTCTTTGTTCACTTTTCTTGGCACAAAGCTCCTAAAATCCTTGGTAATTCCTAAGTGATAAGCACCACAAAGGTCTTTTGTTGTGTTAATCAGGCGACTCTTGGAACTCACCTAAAGATGGGTCTGACTGCCAAAAGAACCAACCGTGTAATTAGAGGGTCGGAACTTTCAATTCCACTCCCCTGATCTCCAGAGTTGGGAGAGGGCCTAGAGGTTGAATCAATTGCCAATGGCCAATGATTTAATCAATGATGCCTGTGTAATGAAGGCTGCATAAAAACCCAAAAGAATAAGTTTGGGAGAGCCTCCAGGTCAGTGGACCAGAATGCTTTCACATGCCACCATGCCAGGTCTCAAACTCCACCAGGATAGAAGCTCCTTTGTTTGGAACTTCAGATTATGCATCTCTTTGTCTGGCTGTTTGTATGTATCCTTTAATATCCATTATAATAAGCTGGTAATAATCTACTGAGTAAACTGATTTCCTGAGTTCTGTGAGCTGCTCTAGTGAGTTAATCAAACCCAAGCAGGGGTGGTCCTGGGAACCTCCTCCAATTGGTCAGAAGTACAGGTAACAACTTGGACTTGCAATTGGCATCTGAAGTGGAGGGCAGCCTGGTGGGACTGAGCTCTTAACCTGTGTAATCTGATGTTCTCTCTGGGTAGATAGTGTCAGAATTGTGTTGAATTGTAGGACCTCCAGCTGGAGTTGGAGAATTCCTTGGGTGTGTGACGGAAAACCTCCATACATTGGAGTTGGTGACCAGGATCTTAGCCATTAACCTCTTTCTAAGATAATTACTGTGTTCACTTGGAATTCGCAATTTAAACAACCAAACTGTGACAATTCTCTCTCTCCAGCAAGACCCAACACCAGGTGTCTTGTTCCCTCACAGCAGTGTCTCATTATAGGTTATTTAGTTTATATTTCTGTAATATTTAAATATCTTTAATATTCATTGCATGTGATCTTTCTAGTTGTTTCTCATTCACTCAACAAATAGTTGTTGAATACTTTGGGTCAGGTATTGTGCTAATCTCTAGGGATACAATGGCAGGCAAACCGGGTAGAGCCCTATTCTCACAGTTCTTACAGTTTAGTGGGAGAGACAGAGATATTAATCCTGGGATTACACAGCCACATTTAAAATTGCAATATCATATTAAGAACAATGTGTTGAACCAAGACAACAATGAAAGAAAAAGGTTTTTTAGAATGTATAAATTCGTATCAGTAATAGAACACTTTTATAAACATCAGGTCTTATGTGGACTTGGATGTCCATGTGACTTCACTGAGTTTTTTTTCTCTAAATTATTTAATTGCAAAGGAAATTTGGCATAACAGGGAAAATTCAACAGCTTTAGAAACAGCACAGGAAAATAATGATTAGTAAAGCAACCTTTGCCCAAGATTTCAGATCCATTAAGTACCGATGTGTGGCACATTCTGATTAACATCTTGAAATCGAAACTTCTAATCAGGTATGATAGGATAGAAAAGGTTAAAGGCTGCCATTTTCTTGTATATACAAGAGCAATTATAGAGATATCTCATTTTCCTACCTAACAGTTCATTTTACACGAAGTTTTTATATCTGTTATCAAAGAATCCATTTGGTTAGCTCCAGGACACATGGTAAAGTGTTTTTGTTGGGGCTCCTTCTCTTTCTGTCCCTACGTCACAAGATAAAAAGGCAAAGGAGTTGTTATTTGGACAGTGTCAAACCTATGCATGCAAGGAGAAAAGTAATTGTACATTTGTTAAAGCCTACACTAAATTATTAGGACTTTTCATATTAGAAAAAAAAATCTATGGTAGTGGGTGACGTCTTTATTTTCACTCTGAGTTTATTCTTATTCAAAGATTCCTGAAGATTTAAAACCAAATTCTTTTCTGGCCACAAATACCCAATCTCCAACCTCCAACCATAAGCAGTACCTACCACCCCTTTACCCTATTGAGAGGATATGAGGAAAAAGAGGAAGTCCTGAAAATTTTACTAAAGTTTCTCAAGAAACTAAAGTAACTAAAGTTACTCCAAGAATGCAGACCCTAAATAGCTAACTGTGAAGGACACCATCACATCTCCTTTCTGTAAACCCTACCCTCTTTCAAAGCTCATCTCAAATTGTACTTCCTACAGAAAATGTTTTCTCACCACCCCGACAAGAGGCCTGTCTTCTGAACTCCTGGATCATTCACTGTTTATACCTCTTTTATGGGTACGTGGTATGTGCTGCCTATGCCTTCTTTTTAAAAAGAGAATTATAAATAATAAAAAGGCAAATAGCTTGATCTACAGCCCAGCTAGAATATAAGCCCATTGAAGTCAAGAGTCATATCTTTGAATTCCTCTACCCCGAGCTAACAGAACATGGCCCTGGGCATGGAAAGTGTTCAGAAAGATGTTTGTGTTTGTTAATTATGAGAAAGTGGAGAGGGAGAAGGTAGATGGGAGGAGGAGAAGGAGAAAGAGGGGAGGGGAGGGAGAAGGGGAAGAAGAAGAAGGGGAAGGGGAAGAAGAAGGAGAAGAAGAAAAGACAGAGAAAGAAGAAAAGAAACAAAAGCAAGGAAGAAGGTGATATGTAGGCAGACATACATAATCTGCCCACCTATAGCCCCGCTTACACCTCCACCACTACTTCTTATGTGAATCAGCTATTCTCACTTAGCATCCTTTCTTCCATCTGTAAATAGGGACAATGATATTACCTACACCACTGTCTCCTGTAAGGATTAAATAAGTCATGAAATCATGATGCCCAGCACATTACCTTCAATGAATGTTAGGGATTTTGAACACTATTTTAATCTGATTCTTTATAAAATAATGATATTGTTAGTCATATGAGCTAAACATGTCTATATTTTAAGGATTTGAGGAAAAGATTTACCAAAAACATATAGGTAGGTAGGACCAGAAGGAAGTTGATGAATGATAGAGAAGACTAAGGTAGAGCATTAAACAGTCAAGAGGAGAGAAAGTGAATTTAAGCTTAGGGAGCAGAATCTTGCCAATTTACAGTAGTTGGTTTATTATCATTACTGTTCATTTCTAGGTAAGCAGGAATCAGAGCTGGAATGAGGAGACTGCACAGGAAGATGCTTTAGGGCTACTTAGCTGGGCCCTGTCATTCTGGAAATATGGAAACCCAGTGGACAGAGTAGTCATCAGCACTACAGAAACAAGGGGTCATTAGACATGTTTCCACATGGGTTTGGAAGAACCCCTCTAGGCACCACTGCTGACAAATCGGAGAGGAAGAGTGGAAGAGAATTTGTACCTAGCGCTGGGTGTTGGTCAGGATCTCAACAGTAAACACATGACACAATCAAATTAGGAAAATCAGAGGAGGAGTTATTTACAAAGGAACTATTTTGAAAGTGTGGGCAAGAAACTCTGGGCTAGGGGTAGGAGAGCAATTACCACCAACCACAGACCTGAAGAAACTGGAAGAAATTAGAAGGAACTAGAAGGCAAGAGCCATGTGGAGGAGGCCAGCAGAAGAACAGCAGTTTTCATTTGAGAAGAGAGGCAGACCTAGGCAAGCTTCAGAAAGGGAGCTGGGAAAAGAATACCTTGATCTCACTCTCTTCCCTCCCACTGATCTCTTGCTCAGCCTCCACTACTGTCCAGTAGTCAAGGGAGGTCTTTGTTGTATTTATTCCATGTTGGCCAGACAGACCTTCTAGTGCAATGAGCAAGGCAAAGAAGATTGCCTAGAAGGTGCTCAGAGACAGCCAACATGTGATGCCAGGGATCGGTTCCTTCCTTCACCAGATGTACCTTTGTTAACTTTTCAAACATGCCCAACCACTCTCCCAGTCTACTTCTAACTCTCCTACCTCAGGCCTTGATCCTGGCACTGACCAATTGAATTAAGTGGCCTTTGTCTCATCTGCCCCAACCAAACTGTGCTTCACAGCAACTCCAGATTAAACTTCCTCTCTCCTACTCATTTTCTGTAACCCATCTCTTGAGAGCCTTCCCTTAACTTCCCTGGACTGAATCGCTTCTCCTCTCTGTGTGGTCCACAGATCTGGGATGCAATAAAGAGAGGGAGGAGAAAATGATGTAGAGCAAAGGCTCTGGAGTTGGACTGGCAAGTTTTAAATCCATCGTTGACCACTTCTTAGCTAGATGATCTTGGGTAAGTTTCCTCGTCTGTAAAATGGAGATAATAATACCTATCTCGCTTGGTTGCAAATAGAGTAAAATAGAATTTAGGCCTGGCCTAAAGTAAGAACGCAATAAACATTAGCTGCTATTACTACTACTACTATTCTACCGTAAGTACTACCACCATTAACATCTCTATTCTGTTTCTCATGTTTAATTATATTTGGTGAGACCTTTGAGGCAGAGCCATGCATTATGTATCTTTGAACATCATTTGCTTTCTCTCCTTTCCCCTCCTCAGTGTGGTCTCTTTTCTGAGAATGTCACAGTCTGGTGGAGTTAATTGCCACCACACTGTGCTATCATCAGAGTGCTATGAAAACTTGCACTCTGCCATGTTCTCCTGGCTCCTGGTTCCCCACTCTACTCGTTAGTTTAAAGCTACCAGCTGAGGACGACAGTGCTGAAAGCAGTGATTTTCCAATCTTGGTTGCACGTCTGGGGAGATTTTTACATGCCAATGCCCAAGTCTCACCCAGAAAGCTCAACCAAGAAATGTGCAGCCAGGGTTGAGGACTACTGGTGGAAAAGATCAGGAATATTTGAGACTGGAAAGAGACCCTGGATATACATTTGCAAAAGACATGGAAGTCTCAGTGGTGAACGTTTGTACCACGACTCCGAGTGCCATGTGCTGAAAGGCCATGTCACAATTTTTCTGCATGTCTGCCATTGTGTAGTTCACCTCTGTTGGCAGCCACAATTCCCATGTCATTTTGTATCTTATGTTGATTACTCACCCAGATTGTGATTCTAATTCTTCTTAGAAACATCTCAAATATCAAAATTGGTCTTATTCATTTTTCAGTTGCAAAATTCTGATGCTGGTTTATGGAGATCTCCACTCTCAAGGAGATGGAGCGTAATCCCCCACTCCTAAATGCAGGCTGCCCATCGTGATTTATCAATACTTCCAAGGCATATAGTATGGAAAGGAGAAAAACTGAATAACTTTATAGTGGAGAAACCCGACAACTACCATCTCAGCCAGGTGATCAAAATTAACCTTATCGATGATAAGGCGATCTGTATTGGTAATTTGTATCTTTGGCAAGATGTGACGAGATTGTCACTGTGGTCTTCCTCCCCAAAATCCATAACCCCAATCTAATCACGAGGAAAACATCAGACAAATCCCAACTGAAGTACATTTTTCATATATTTAGCCAGTACTCCTCAAAACAGTCAAGGTCAAGGTCATCAGAAAGAAAGTTTAAGGAACTATCACAGCCAAGAGGAGCCTAAGGAGACATGATAACTAAATGTAATCTGGTATCCAGGATGGGACTGTAGATCAGAAAAAAAGACATTAGGCAAAATCTAAGAAAATCCAGATAAAGTATAGGCTTTCGTTCATCAATAATGGGTGACTATATGTTCATTAATTGGGACAATTGTACTTCACTAATGCAAGATATAACAATAGGGGAAACCAGGGTGGGAACTCTCTATACCATCTTTACAACATTTTGTAAATATAAAACTGTTCTGAAATTTAAAACTTCATTGAAAAAATCTGGCACAGCTGTGAAAGTCATGGAATGGTAGAAATTTTAAGTGACAGATATTTCTATTTAACTTCAGTTTCAACCCAATGCAGTTACACCAGTGGTTTCAAACTTGAGTGTATATCACAATCACCTGGACGGCTTGTTAAATAGATTGCGAGCCCCACCTTACCCCGGTATGACTGGGGTTGGGCTTGAGGATTTGCATTTCTAACAAGTTCCCAGGTGATTCTTATGTTGCTGGGCCACGGACCAAACCCACTGCTATATAAAGTCAGTCCCAGAATTCAAAGCAAGTTTTTGCTCGTGTGTCTTCGTCAGCGAACAAGGTAAGGTGGCTTTACTTGAATGTATCTCCTCCTTTAGTACTCAAAGTGTTGATGCTATAATAACTGGTGTGTAATAATTTAGCATAATTCCAGTTGACGTTGTTTTATTATCCTGTGTAGGTTTTTGGTAATCAGGACATGCTGTTCTTAATATCTAGTTTGGTTTTGGGAAGTTATTTACAACAAGAAAGTGGGAACTTCCAAATGAAGTGCAGCTTTATCTACAAGTCTCCGAGAATGCAATAAAAATCATAAGGGGAATTTGGAATTTGTCACCTAAAAAGTGCATGTTCTTAAACTAAAAAAAAGGGGGGGCGAGGAATTCTATGTTTGGATGTTTTTGCTTGCAATTTTTGTCGTCAGGATGAATTCAGAAAGAGGAATGTAGGAAGGCTTATCAGTTTGACAAATGTTGGAGGGTTCACAGCAAAGACCTGGATTTGTCTTGTTCATGATTTTGCTTGTGTGTGGAGGGTGTGTGTGTGGGGGGGTGGTCAGAATGAGCACCTACTTAAGAGAACTAGCATGAAGCTAGCTATCAATGCCCTGACTTGAAGCATCTTTTACAACTGTTTACTCGAAGATTGAGGAAGGAATGACAATATCCATGTCAATTCCTTAACTGGATTGTGCGGTTGTGGGGAGAGAGCCTAAAAAAGGAATTTCAGGTTAAACGAAAATACGCTGGATTTAGTGAGGCTAGATCATTGAAAACCTTTGACAGGTGTGTGATTTCTTTTGCGTTTCGAAACCTAAAATGTTTTGAAATTGAGTGACTTTGGTAATTATAGGGGAGAACCCAGTATGTCACTGTTTGTTATTACACTGATCTGGATTCACTATAAAAAAGAAAGTTTAAACTCCCAAGGCAGGTGTTAGTCTTTGCTCTCAAAACCCAGGGTAGTAAAGAGTCCCCACCCTACGTTTCACTTTACAGTTTGTCGCCAGTTTCTGCAATAATTATCTGCGTTCACACTGGTTACTTTAGACGGCAGCCTGCCATCCCTAATCAGGCCGTGTGAAAACTCTGACCCTGGCCTCTCTTCCGTCAGGACTTGTTGTTCCTCCACCAGAGCTGCAGCAGACGCTTCCCAAGAGCAGCAGCTTAAGTGTGAGCAGGGAGCAGCTGCCCTGTGTGGGTGGAACTGCTCAGCTCATTCACCTACCAGATAGAGGGAGACGCTGGGAGGGAATGAAATAGCAATACGAAAAAATAGCAACTGTCAACAGGGGGACTGACAGCTAGGATTGTCAAAAGTCCTCCCCCAGCCCTTCATACCAAGCTTACCCAATAAAAATAATACAGAAAGCAATGAAGAAATAATGTCCCATCTTTCAGGAGAGTTGCTCCTTTGAACTGAATACTCTTGTCTTTTCCCTGAGTTTCCAGGGTTCAACTCTCCTCTTTCTTATTCCTCTTGCCCCTCTCTGCCCTACTTGGCTTCTTTTCCTCTTTGGTGCCATATCTTTAGGGCAGGAGAATAACAGGATTATACGATGTTCTACATTCAATGACTTATTTTCTTCTCTTATACATTGTTGCTATGATTAGTGATTCAGATTCAGTTCTCACTTGTCAGGTTCTGGTTCCTTCAGTTTACTCTGGTCCTTTTTAACTTAGTAACTATGCAAGCTCACCACCCTTATTTGTGCTTTCTGGGTCCCCCTGCTTTTCTCTATGACTCTAGTCACTACAGATATATATCACTATATTCCCCTCCAGAGCCTCTGGCTAAACCCACTGCTCCCCTCCACTGCCTTTTTTTTTTCTTTTTAAACTTCTTGTGCGCTACTTCTATTTTTTATTACAGCATTGGAGTTACTGCCTTTTACAAGGTATAGTATAGTCAGATTTCCCACTTTAACCGTTAAATCCAGCTACTGCTTACTAGTAAACAACACATTTATACTCCAGTTTTTAAGTTGTGCTAGCCTCCTTGGATGTAGGACTCTGGTACTAGCAAATGCCATCTCTCAGGAACCAGAGGTGAAAACTTGAAGTCTGCAGAAATTTCTTTGAAGATCTATGATTGAACGACACATACAACAACAAGCATCCTGATATTAGAGGCAAACTTAGGATCCGAACCAGAAAGAGTCCTTTAATCCTGGTTTTTCCACGTATTAGGCATGTAACATTAGGTGTCCTAACATTTTAGAAATTTTTTTGTTCCATGTGGAAATAGTGCTTGACCTGCTATCCTCTCGAGTTTGCCATGCCGATCAAAAGAGGTGTTGTGAATGAAAACAATTTGCAAACTGCAAATGTTTCTCTCAGTGTAAACTGTACAGATGGAAAGTTTATTCTCTTTTAATCAAGAGCTAGCTAGCACATATTTGATTATGTTATGAATGTTAACAGTTTTTCATGGCGCCTGCTTTCTTCACTCTGATGCCCCACCATGTGGCTAGGTTTCTGTGGGTGCACACACACTGCGGCTTCTCCCTTCCTGGGAGGAAAACTGAGGTCACTGAGCGGACTCCTCAGAGCCCATTAACCCATGTCTAGATAAGAGCCCAGCCTTTGGGACAAGACACACCTGGGTCTGAGGCCCGACCTGCCCACAGTGTGTGATCTTGGGCAAAGCTCCCCAACTTCTCCAGGGTTGAGTTCTATCATCTGTAAAACTGGGGCAATTGTTTTTTTAGGGGTCTTGAGACACTGTGTCCAACTCATAGTCAGTGTTCCATAGTCATGACATTGAACAAGTTGTAACAATATTGACATGTTTTCATACATGGCAAAAACGAGTAATTAACAAGTGAGGCCTGGAATAAGGCCCAGAAAGGTAGGCTTGCTGAAAACCTTATTCAATCAATCAGAAACTGTATCTCAAGCCCCAGTGTTTAAATTTCTGATCCCTTTCTGTCCTGGGCTGTTTACCATGGTTCTCTGTTCCCCATGGAGATGGGCATTCCCAGGCCTGAGTTTCGTCCTTGATGATAATCGGAAAGATACAGGGCGTGTTGACATTGACCAGTCCTGGGGTCCTGAGCTGGGATTTTCAGCCTCTTTGGATTCAGCAGCAACTCTGAAAATGTAACAGTACCTACCACAACCGTTACCATAGCAAGCTCGAATCCCACTTCGTACAGTGGAGTTGAGATGTGAATGATTAGTCAGTGAAACAAAGAAATGGTTTGACGTGACAAGTGTATGAGAGCTGTGCTCCACACTGCTCTTAATCAACAGGGACAAAAGACTAAATGACAGAAATTCTCTCAGGGAGAGACTGACAGTGCCAAGTAAGCCTCCTTGACAAGTCGTACTCTGTCAGTTTTAGGCAAATTAGCAAGTTCAAATAGGTGGCAACTATTCCTGTCTTGCCAGCTGTGGTGATTCTCGGGCTCAGTGTGATACTTTGACCTCCTTCCCTGATCAAAATGCCTGAAAGCTGTGTCCATCTCTCCAGAGTATCATTAAAAGGAAATGGAAGTGTATCCACCGGGGCCTGCCAATCTGCCCCATCACAGGCGGTGTTTGCCTGGGAGGTGACACTCTTCTTCACAGTATGTGGGAAGCCCAGAGCTAGCTTCTGGCCTTTACAGGAAATGTGAAGAGCTCAAGTCATTTTAAAAAGGAAGCCATTTTCCTAAATGAGAGAGCCTGCTGCTAGCTCTTTTCAATTTCATTACGTTCCTGGAATGCTCAGTGTCAGATATCTTCTGAAACTTTTGAGTTAACTGTTGGGGAAACAGCCTCCTATGTTTCCTGTGCCTTGGGTATCTCTACATCTGAGACTGTAGAGGGAAAAAAAAAAAGAAAAGAAAAGAAAATTGAGTGTCTTGGTGTCAATCTTGGCTTTGATTGCTGGTAACTTGATGGCTGAGATACTCATTAGTTTATTCATTACCTTGTCATTACCTCTTTGGGTCACAGCCAGTGCTTGCCTGCTTGTCTCAGGAATGCAGTACTTATGTGGATGACACTGATGTGGGTTGTGGGATGAAACTTAGTAGTCGAAACAGAAAGAAACCCTTCTTAAAACCTAAAGACTTCAGGATAGTAAATTCTTGTCCATTCACTGAAATAAATAGCATATTCTTTGCGTTTAGCTTATACAAGACATACAGAAAACGTTTAAGAACTAGCCAAGGTCCCACACTGGTGGATGCTTTTGTAGACTTTGTCTACTCTGGTTCTAGAACTGTTAACTGGCTCCATTAAGAATTCAGACTGCTGCTCAGGGTGCTTCATCCCTAGCTGGCCCCATGATGACTGTTCTAAAATATCTCTGTTTCTTTCTGTTCTCTAACTGCATATCTTAACAGATACCCTAGCCTCCTACTTTACTAAAAAGTCAAAGAAAGCCTTTAATTCTTTTTATCTCTATCAAATATCATAGTATGGGCTTCCCTGGTGGTGCAGTGGTTGAGAGTCCGCCTGCCGATGCAGGGGACACGGGGTTCGTGCCCCAGTCTGGGAAGATCCCACATGCCGCGGAGCAGCTGGGCCCGTGAGCCATGGCCGCTGAGCCTGCGCATCCGGAGCCTGTGCTCCGCAACGCGAGAGGCCACAACAGTGAGAGGCCCGCGTACCGCCAAAAAAAAAAAAAAAAAAAAAAAAATCATAGTATGCTTATTCCTCCTTCTTGCCAAACACCTAAAAAAAAAAAGTCAGCAAATGGTGGCCCATGAGCCAAATCTGACCTGCCACCCATTTTATTAATAAAATTTTATTAGAACCTGGTCATGTTTTTTCATTTATGTATTGTGTGTCTGTTCCTGTGATACAATAGCAAAGTTGAGTAGATGGGACAGAAAACATAGTGGCCTGCAAAACCTTAAATGATTACCAGCTGGCCCTTGACAGAAAGTTTGCCAACTCCTTCTCTGAGGGAAGAGTGGTGGTCTTCCTTATAGGAACCCCCCTTCCCAGCCTATGGATCCCACCTCCTCCTGACTCCTCTGTTATCTGTCTGTATCAATTCCCTCTCTCCTCACATCTTCAACTTCCTCTTTTCTAGTCATTCTTCTTCCAGTGTTCAACTTGGGTTACTTTAATTAAAGGTGGTACAGTTCTTAACAGTGACATAAAAACTCCTGGAGGAACAGTGTCTATAGAATAAAGAATAACTTCAGGCTGTGTCTAATAGCCAGTGCTCTGCAGAGCACCTCTAACCCGGGTATTCAGCCCTTGGGCTGAGGTGCCCAAGATATTCCCACCCTCAAGCCAAGTGGGATAATATTGCATCCGACACTCCATGTGTTGCTTATGCCAATCACCTGAAAAAGCCTCTTTCCATCCACTTGCTTGCTTTCCTAACCTATTTTTCAAAACTGAGCTTGATATAACACCTTTTCTCACATAAAATCTTTGGTTTTTCCAAATCTAATCTCTCTTCTAACACAATCACCTATAGCATTTTATTGGTACTTCTTATGAGATTTATCACTTTCTACTTTGTATTTGTAAGAGGGAAGAACCTTTGTATTCTATTACAATTTAATCACCAAAGAGATGTTGCCTATAAGCTTGAATTATACATAATGGCCCATCTCTGGGAACCCTGCTCCCAGGTAATGAGCATTAAGCTAAAATACCTTTGTGTAGCTCACAGAAAACATCCTGACTAGGCCCACCTGTGAATAGTGCAGGAAGGAAGAAAGTAACACATTCCCTCCGGAGGCTGACTTGAACCAGGAAATGTTTGACTTTACTTCCTCCCCTTTTAGTATAAAAGAAGCCTGAATTCTATTTCAGGCAAGATGGTTCTTTGGGAGACTAGTCCACCGTCTTCTTGGTCTTCTGGCTTTCTGAATAAAGTTGCTGTTCCTTCCCCCAACAACTCCTCCCTTGATTTATTGGCCCGTGGTGCAGCCGGCAGTACAAGCTTGGACTCAGTAACACATTTCAGTTATTTGTCTGTCTTCTTCCTCTCCTCAATATGGCAATAGCAGAATCTTTGCCTTATTTATCTTTGATGTCTTTACAATACCTAGCACTATTTAGATCCTACCTAGATCTGTTGATTTGGTTTGGATTTCTCCTACCAAGTATGTGAAACCTTTGTGAATAAAGGATATGGGGTTTCCTAAACCATTTTCCCTGAAATAATATGTATGAAATCCTGAAGAATAGATGCCGTGCATACCTCAGGTTTTGACTTGTGGATAGTAGGTCAGCTCTTAAAAGTTTCAGTATCCATTTATGTTATTGGAAAAAATCATAGCCCTGTTTGATCTTATTTTTTCCACGTCAGTCCTGTTGTTCTATAAATCTGTGACTTACATGGAAATGCCAAGATGGTTATACACAACTGAACATTTTTTTTTTTTTACAACTGCTGAGCTCTTAAGACTGAATTTGCATGATAATGTCTGTGGAATTTCATTTTTCCTTCCTGGCAAATGCATCAGTTTAAGTTTTGAATTGATAATGAGCCCTGCCTCTTCAAGGGAATTAGCTGGAGAAAATACCAACGTATGTCAGGGTTGGGGTTTTTTTTTTTAATGATTTCAGAACGATATTATAAAAGCCCTTTATTGTTATTGTTATTGTTGAGGTTTATTGAGGTTATTGTTGAAGGCATGTTTTATGTGAAATTTAGCTCATCAGTTTAAATCTTTTTTTAGATCTGCCAGCCCTGATGTTGGGTTAAGTAATTCCTTTTAATGGTTGGGCTTTTGCTTAGCAGGTGGCAACCTGGTGCTCAGGAAGCCAAAATTACGTCTCTAGTACTCACGGAGGTCAGCGTATTTCTGTTTCGTGTCCACAGCCTGCAGCCACAACCCTGACCAGCTGTCTGGCAGTGTCGGTGGTTGGAAGAAGGGAAACTAGTCAGCAGTGTGACTGGGTCTCTACAAAACTTTTCTAAGAGAGGAAAACAAAAACCCACTCAGGATATAGTCATCACTGTAAACATTATTAAAGAAGATGAAAGACAGATATCTGGATATCTTAAGAGAAATAACTTGTCAAATTCTACCTTAGTGTCAGTTTCTTTTTTGGGAGTTCTTGAACTTCTGATTTGAGTCTATCGTAAGTATGGTTAAATCAGTCCAGGTGATTTTAAAAAGAGGATAATGGAGGCATGGGGGGCGAAAGACACTTCTTTAAAGTCCTAATATGCATCTAATCAAAGAAGCAGTGATAAAAGCACTACTTGGCATCAAATCACCGGTCTAAGCTAGAAGCAACCGTAATCCTCCTAAGTCCAAAAGGATGAGTTGCCTGATTCCAGGTCACAGAGCTGGCAGTGACCCAGCACTTAAACCCAGGCCTCTTTCCCTCAGGTCCAGTGCTGTTACTATCACGCCATACAACTCTTCCTCTGCCATTTGAGACTTTATCATCATGCTCCATCATAGTAAGTTCTGATCCACAAGTTGAAGGCATGACTCTACCATGCTTCCCTGGAACCTTTAAATATCTTTAAGCACCACACCAGGATCATCATCATTCTTGGGTATTTACACCCTCAATCTGAAATAGCTGACATTTACAGAGTGCTGACCATGAAGCAGGAGGCCCTGTTCTGAGAGCTGACGCATATTAACGCTTTTAATGCCACAGGCACTGTTTTATCTGTCTTCTAAAGGTTTGGTGGACTCTGTCAAGCTGACCAGAACCCATGCTCTGGACACAATACCCATACTGCATGTACACCTACGTCATCGGAGGCAACACAGAACCCTATGGGCTAATCCTTCCCACTGTGTGGCCATGCACTAGGCCCTTACTCTTTTCCAAGGGCCATTAAGACTGTTGATGTGAGCCGATCACCTCTTGGCTTGTACGTAGAAACTCAGGTTGTCCCAAAGCACAATTGCTAGTGAGCACCAGATTGGTGCTCTTTCACCTTCAAGGGAAGTCTTTTTGCATGATGATTCAAGGTGGCGTGAATGTGTGATCAGATGTCTTACAAGACCCTGGGCTGCTATAAATTTGTCTAAAACAGTTGGATTATTCCCAGTCAGATGCCAGTGCCTTTGTGTGGAAGCGTAATTGTAGGTAGTACAGAGGTATTAGAAGATTCAAGAATCTGAAGGTTGTCCTTTTGGTCTCAGCGCCTGTTCTCAACTCTCAAGTTTACCTGCTTTACAGTGATTTCTGTCCAGATTTTCTAGAGGCAAATGAATTTTTCCAAAGAATCCTGCAGTCACCTAAGCTGGTGCCTTGCTTGGATATTAGGAAGTTTTCTTATTTTCGGGGGTTTCTTAACTTGTGATATAGTTTTGGCAGTGGAGGCAGATGGCTGTGCGGATGTTTGCTCAGAAAAGTCAAGAGTCCGTACAAGTGAAGGTGATCTGGAGGGTGGGAGAGACGGCAGACGTGTACATGGTGGAGGTGGGGTACAGACCTTATAGGAACTGGGAGAGAACTGAAGTCTCCCGGTTGAGTGAGTGGCTGTCAGTGTGACACTGGGGCAGAGGCTTGTAAGCTGGGAGGATGTGATGCAGTGCCTGGTAGTTTAGGTTCACACAGCCAGTCCTGAGTTGCAGAGAGGTTGATAAATGTTTTAATTTTCCCCAAATCACATCTCTTTATTAATTCCTAAATCAAATTCCAGTTTGTGTGCTCCATTTCTAGGCTGAAAATGTATGCTTTGAGACCAATTTGGGTAAATTATCCTGTACCACCCCCCATTCCTGGAAAACAAATAGAGTCTCATTCGGATGAATGTTTTGCCTCCCTTGCATTTGGTCTTAAACCTGCTTACTGGTGTTCCTATGTGGCCAGCTCTTCATAGAAATTCCCCATCAGTCCATGGACTATTTTTAAGTGCTTTCTCTTCTTCCTTCCTCCCACACATGCAAAACACATGCAAAATTTCTCAGAGGGAAATTCAACAACTACAGCCAGTGTGGAGGGGATTGAAGGCTCCAAAAAATGCACTGTCAGAATGGGGAACAATTTCAGATCAATGCTTGTGAGGATCTTCACAAAATGGTTTAGACCAGTGGTAGGTAGAAGTAGCTCACCCTGGGAAAAGGTTACCAACCGTGTTCCTGATGCTATTAAAAGTACTTTTCAAATGTTTCAAGAGACTAGAGTATTGGGCTTCCCTGGTGGCGCAGTGGTTGAGAGTCCGCCTGCGGATGCAGGGGACACGGGTTCGTGCCCCGGTTCAGGAAGATCCCACATGCCCCGGAGCGGCTGGACTCGTGAGCCATGGCCGCTGAGCCTGCGTGTCCGGAGCCTGTGCTCCGCAACGGGAGAGGCCACAACAGTGAGAGGCCCGCGTACGGAAAAAAAAATAAAGAGACGAGATTATCTTAAATCCTACCCGCACGTGCATATTTGCAGAGGAAGGGAGAGAGAATTGAGAAAGAACAAAGGAAGGAAAAAATGAATGAATATGGGAAATTGTTTTTCTTAGCGGTTAGACTAGGACCCTCCTTCCTGGAAAAGACCCATCTTTTTTGCTAATTTTTAAAATTTCTGTTGGAGACTGAGCCCTGAAGGGGGCTGTAGGATGAGCTCAGATGAAGAGAGCCCAGGTGAGCTGCATTGCATCAGAAGGAAAATATGTTAAGAGGTGTAGTCTGCAAGGTGGGGCAATGGTGGGAGAAGGGAGAGAGGTGAAAGTCCCAGGCAGTACAGAGAGAGGGAATTGGGCAAGGGGAGGTGTCTCAAGGGATCTTACAGTTAAGTCTTTGTCAGGAAGTTGTCAGATATACATAAGGGAATAGCTTAATGTACCACATGTAATCATCTGCTTTCAATTACCAACACATGGCCAATCTAAACTCCAACCTCTCCCCTTCACTCCTTCCTCACTTTTTAAAGCATATCTGAACATCACATTTCATCCACAAACACTTCAATACATATTTCTAAAATATAAGATTTTTTTGACAAAACCCCAGTATTATCAACAAAGAGAATTTCCAGCAATTCCTTAGTATCATCAAATATATTCAGATTATCTCATTAACTATTTATTGTATAACATAAAGATACCCAAATCATAGGTTTACAGGTTGAATTCTCACAAATAAATGTATCTATGTAACTAGGATGCTTTTGAAAAAGCAGAATAGCACCAGCATTCGAGAAGCATGGCCCCTCCAGTGACTATCCCATCCAAAGGTAACCCTGTACTGATTTCGAATTTTACATAAGTGGAATGGTACAATATTTACTTTCTGTGTTTGGCTCAACATTATGTCTGTAAGATTAAATTTATTGAAGTGCACTTAATATTCTACATGCACTTGAGAAGAACATGTATCCAGCTTCCGATGGATGGAATGTTTTATAAATATGTTAGATCCATTTGGTCTAATATATGGTTCAAGTCCATTTCCTTATTGATTTTTCTGTCTGGATGATCTACTGATTGCTGAAAGCAGGGTATTGAAGTCCCCTAGTATCATTGTGTTGTCCTTTGCTCCCTTGATCTGTTAGTATTTGCTTAATATATTCAGGTCCTCGGATAATGGGTATATATACATTTACAGTCGTCTTGATGAATTGACCCCTTTATCAATGTATAGTGACCTCTTTTTCTCTTGTTACCGTTTTTGGGTTAGTCTATTTTGTGTGATATAAGTATAGCTACCCCTGTTTTCTTTTAGTTTCCACTTGCATGGAATATCTCTTTCCATCCCTTCACTTTGAGCCTATGTGTGTCTTTAAAGTGAGTCTCTTATCGGCAGCATATACTTGGGTCTTGGTTTTTTGTTTGTTTTGGGTTTTTTTTTTTAGCCATATAGGCACTCTGCCTTTTCATTGGTGAATTCAATTCATTTACGTTTAGAGTTATTGACATATGAAAACTTATTAATGCGATCTTATTGTTTTCTGGTTGTTTTGTATTTCCATTGCTTTCCCCCTCCCGTCTCTGCCCATTTTTGTGAATTGGTGATTTTTATGGTGGTGTGCTTTATTTTCCACTTATCTCTGGCGCATCTGCTCTAGATTTTGCTTTGTAGTTTCCATAAGGCTTACATAATATTGCTACATCTCGAAGTGTATTTGAGACAAGATCTGTGCATTGTTCTTGGCTGGTACTGTTGGGGAGGAAGAAAACATTTCTCTACCCTGTTAGGTTCTTCTGGCTGGTCTAAGAATTGACATGAGACAGATTAAGGGAAGAAAATCTAATTTCATATGTACAGGAACCTCACATGAGAGGGTCAGAGACAAAGGAAAATGAGGTATATAAACCATCGTGAGCTAAGGAATGGGATAGGGGCCTAGGGCTTCCAAGGGCATGAGAGTCATTCAGAAGGATGGTAGGAGAAGATGTTTGGTAATTAGACCTTTACCCTGCCATACAAATAAAGCTACTTAGATAAAATTTCTTCAGTAATAACTCTTTCCTGGGAAAATCCCCCACTTAAATTCTTTTAAGTAATTGAGGGAGGGGCAGTAGCTTCTCTAGAACCCAGAGGATCTTGATTGCCTTTACCTCAAAATAACCTTCATGGAAAAGCCTCCACGCTTGGAGGAGGCTCAGTCTGAACCCCTACAATATACCTCTTAAACTGCTTTTCATTTGTTTCCCCTCTTTTTCTTTCTAAATTTCCATTTGTTGAAACTGAGACAACTGTCTCATAGAATTATTTACATGCTGGAATTTGATTCCTTCTCTGGTATTGAACATGTTTCTCTATATCTATATTTTATGCAACCTGAGTTAGAACCAGAGGCCTGATCTGAACCAGGTTTTCCTTTTAAACAAGGATATAGAGAGTTTTAAAGGCAGTCCCACTCCATCTCTAAAAGACCATCAATTTTACATCATTCTTTAATCTAGCTGAGCAAGTAGATGCTTTCCTTGGGGGAGCTCAGAGAGGAGGATGCAAATAGAGCTGATATCTGGAATACAAATGTCTATAACAAGAAAAAAAGATTGAAGATACATATCAAAATGTTAATTACTGTTATGGGTATGTCATCAATAATGTTCTTACATGGTTATATTGGAAACATTAAAAAACAAAACAAATTTCATGCTTTAATGAAGATATTTCCCTGGCTGGCTTCTCCCTGGTGACCATCTTCCCATGGTGGTGTAGTGGGGAGAACACAGGCAGGTGAGGCATCCTGGCCCACCCATCAGGCCATCCAGCTCTTTCACCTTCACTGTGTTTCCCATGCAACTTTCTGGTCTTCATTTGGTTTCTCAAGTTGGCTATCTTGTGGGAAAAGGACACAGCATTCTAATCCACTTGACCGATATGCCTAGCATTCTGTGATGTGTTAGTCTGTCTTTGTGGAATATATGACTAATTCCCTAGGTCTGACATTGTTGGGTGAACTGATGAAAGCAGTTTTCTGCATCTCTACCACTGAGCTCCAGACTCTTGAGCTGGGGGTTCTACAGCCAAGTGCCAAAAGTCTGAGAGTTTTCTTCCAGACGATCATTCAGCCTCTCTTTTTCATATCTCCATGGGAAGTGTGACAGGGGTTCAATTCAGGAACCACCTGATGAAAGATGCCATGTTTCCTCTCCAGAAACGTGTGATGGAGGCATCTAAATTATCAGTACAGGTTTTTCTAAACCAGAAACTTTGGACAAGAATCTACAAACAAGAGATCTTTGTTTCTGGAAACATCTGAAAATAAGATATGCTGTGAAGCTCAGCGGTGCTTGACCTACTTAGATGCTGTCTAAGTGAGGGAGACAAAATAAGAAATGCTTGCATTTTTGTTCACTAGGGTTTTTTCATAGGAAATCATTGGGGGATAAATCAGGGTATTCTGTAGATAAGAGTCCTTATGTAGGATAGCTTAGGGGGTTGATGCTGTGGACAAACTGAAACTGATAGGTAAATTGTACAAAATTTTGTTTGCATATATTTTTTCTAGGAAAAACTTAGCTTTCTTCAGACCCGTGATCAAAAAAGATTAAGAATATAGAAATTTCAGATGTTCTTAGGTAAACTATATGTAAAATGAAGTTTGGATGGTAAAGGGTGACCCTGGAAAATGTGAAGAGAATCGATGTATCTATTGGGTGGGCCAAAACGTTTGTTCGGGTTTCCCATAACCTCAAATCAAGGTCTGTGAGGACACTGGGATTAGAGCTTGTTTGGGAAGCTTTGCATGGGGAGGTCAGCTTTGAATTGCCCTGTAAGGCGTTGCTAATGGGTGTCAAGTAGGTGAATTCATGCTCACCTACATGAGCACCACCCCTAAATTCTTTCTTCCACTTTTCTTCCCAAGTAGTCTTCATACCTTGCTGTTTTAAGCCCTTCATGGACACTTTTGGTTCATCTGTTTTTATGTGAAAATATCTGCATTCCTCTTGGAAGAGACCATTCATTGTCTCCCTACTACAGGGAAGTATTAAGAAAGAGAGAGAGATGAAAAGGGCTCTATCAAAAGTAACGATGTTGCATTCAAGGTGAATTATGTGATGAAGAAAAGACGGTTTTCGAACAGGATGGCAGGGTAACAGGTTTTTTCTCTGCTCTTAACCAGCAAGTGTAGATTTGGGTCTAAGCAATATGTATAATGTCTAAAGGGCAGTTAAATTCCTGGACGTTAGTCATACTCAGATGGAGTCAAGGTCTAAAACAGGGTACAAAATGACTAACTTTGGACTGCGTCCAATCCACAGACTTGAGAATCCAATCCACAGTCTTCGTTGCTGCACGTGGGCTTTCTCTAGTTGTGGCAAGCAGGGGCGACTCTTCGTTGTGGTGTGCAGGCTTCTCATTGTGGTGGCTTCTCTGGTTGTAGAGCATGAGCACGTGGGCTCAGTAGTTGTGGCTCATGGGCTCTAGAGCACAGGCTCAGTAGTTGTGGCGCACTGGCTTAGTTGCTCCACGGCATGTGGGATCTTCCTGGGCCAGGGGTTGAACCCGTGTCCCCTGCATTGGCAGGTGGCTTCTTAACCACTGCGCCACCAGGGAAGCCCTGGTTACAATTATTGAGTATTGTTTGATGTCAATTTAGAATACCTTTAAAGCAAAGTTTTAAATTTAGACTTATTCTGATTAGAATATTTATATCCTTCATACTTGTGCCCCTCTCCCTGGATAGGTTTCTTGATGGAAGGGACCATGTCACTGATATTTCTGAACCTTTAGTTTCCTATTTGGACTCTTGAAGATACTTCCATGGTAATAAGGAAACAAGAACTTAAGACGATTATACAAACTTATAATATTGAGATATACTGCCTTCATACTTTACTAGAACATCGAGCCCCACCCGATATTTCAGCTATATTACTATCTCACTACTCTGCTTATGATGTCACTGATTCTTCTTCACATATATAAGAAGCCTCACAGGACCTTTGCAAAGGCCCAAATGGGTTGATGCTGAGCTTCTGGCAAGCCTCTCACTGAGGAGCAGTTTCTCCTAGCTGGGTCTATATGTAGGGAAATATTGGGGTGGGTAGGGGGGTCAGCAGCTGTGAGGCCTGATTTAGCCGACCCCATTCTGGGATGGAGTGTCCTGAAATACACTATAACCCCAACTCAGGATTCATCTGGCTGTGTTTTTGCAAGACTACAGTTGCCTCTGCTGTTTGTCCAGGATCCTTTCCAAGCTGAAGGAAAAAAAGCACGCTTTTTAAACACAAGTACTTCCTATCAATACTAAATCCTTGTATCTTTAAAAGGAAATATAGTCATCTTATGTAGGATTCCAGACACATTGGATGGCTCACCAACAGAATTTAAAGAAGCAACTTATTTTCTAACTTGACCAACTTCTGATTTTATTTGCCCTGGAACTTCACTGCTATTGGTATTCCGCACGATAAACATGCTTTGAGTCAAAGTGTGTGTGCACTGAATAATACACGAGACTTTGGCAAGATGAGTTAGAAGTATACTAAAAAGGAAAGGCAATAGTCACAAAGGATTGTAAATCTTAGATTAAAGTACAGAAGAATTTTATGTAAGGATCAGGTATGACTTAGAGAAAAATCTTTACTTGGTTTAATTATTTGTATTGAATTTTCTATATATTCTTAGCCACAGTTCTGTATAGACTACCCTCATGGGACTTTTTCCCTTAACTATGCAGGTTAGGAATTAGTGAAAAGATCTCTCCACCCCATATAGACCAATCATCCGGACTTTGACAACAATCTCTATTTCTCATTAAGATACATGAAGTCAGTTTCAAAGGCACTCATCTAATTCTTTCATGTTGGATGAGTGTGCATAGAAAAGTCCTCTGCTACTAACTTGCCCGTGCAGAGATCTCACATCATTGTCACTTGTCACTACTTATACTCAAACTGCTTATTTGAGCTGTCATAGAAGACTTGCCAGATCTTTTTATTTTGTTCTCTTTACTATTCATATGTTTCGCAGAAACTGCTTGGGCAAAAGGAATTGCCATTTTTTATCAGGAGAACTAAATCATCAGGTGGCCTTATTTCTAGCGAAACTATACCCAGAAGCAACTCTTCTTGGGGTTCAAGATGATTAAAAAATTAGAAAATGGGAATAACTTCCCTCCCTCCATTTTTATATATGTTATTTCCCTTTTTGGAGGAGGGGCTGTTTTGGGGGAAAGCGCAAAGAAGGTCTTCTGAAACCATTTTATCCTTCCAAAAATAGTAAAATTATGTAAAAGTTCAGGAAAGATTGCGTAGAACAATGCCTCCCCTCCCAACTCCCCATCTCATTTTATCCCGTTTCAGGACCTTACAAACTTCCAAGAAGAAATAGCAAATCTAGGACACCCTTGTCATGATAGATTAAGGAAGGACTTTTCTAAAGAAATAGACCATCTCCAAACTACAAGAGCCCTAAATCAAATTGCTTTTATTGTGGGAGTCCTTGTTTTCACCAGAACTTGGGGTATCTATATTACCTAGGTCTAATGCTGTTGCTTGCATGGTATCATTTCAGTTTTGGGCAAAAATGAGGACAGTTGCTTAGGATGCATGTGTCATCTGAGATCCAGGGCAGCTCCCATCCAGGACTGACCAAAATTAGAAGCCTCAGTGTCCCAACACGTTCAACAGCGGAGGCAGATGGTGGAGTGGGAAAGAGCGTGAGGGTGGGAATTGGATGCACCTCGGTTCACATCCCAGCTTTCACTAGCTGTGTGACCTCAGACAGGTTACGCAATTTAGGTATGCTTCACTTGCTCTATTTTTAAAACAAGGATAACATCAACTTCATATATAGCATGAATGATTTGTATCTTTTAGATTTGTATCATTAGGGCCAGGGGCCCTAATGTTGGAAGAATTTACTGGGCATCCCATTTCTGTGGGAATAATATAGCTCATGGGGAACCTCTGTATTTTGAATTTGGAAAGTGATTAGGAATTCACAGTTGGGATTTTTGAAAACCATAAAAGAAGAGCTCATTTGACTGATTTTTGTTGTGGATACTACCAAGAGCTCTCGTTTTTTGTGTCTATACCTGAAACAATACATATAGGAACCTTAAAGGAGACTCCCTGAGACTCTCCCTAAATCTTCCTAGAAAGGACATCAAGACAATCCAAAGAAGAACAAGAAATTATATGCCAGGTGGAATATGTGGAAGAAAATGAATCTTGAGGGCTTCCCTGGTGGCGCAGAGGTTAAGAATCCGCCTGCCAATGCAGGAGACATGGGTTCGAGCCCTCATCTGGGGAGATCCCACGTGCCACGGAGCAACTAAGCCCATGTGCCACAACTACTGAGCCTGCGCTCTACACAGCCCGCGAGCCACAACTACTGAAGCCGGTGCGCCTAGAGCCCATTCTCTGCAACGAGAGAAGCCACCACAATGAGAAGCTCACGCACCGCAACGAAGAGTAGCCACCGCTCACTGCAGCTAGAGAAAGCCCATGCGCAGCAACGAAGACCCAACGCAGCCATAAATAAATAAATTTTTTAAAAAACTTGCAGGGAAAAATATTTGTTGAAATTTTAGATTAGGCAAAGATTTCTTAGATATGGCAGCAAATCATGATCCATAAAAAAAAAAATAGAATACGAATCTTGAACCAGCCCCTACTATGGTCAAGACTTTCTGAGGGGTATTTATATCCCCTTAATATTTATATATTAAGCCCTCGTTGGACTTCCATTACTATGTTGAATTTATATCCCAGAGGGCACTCTGAGCAGATGTCCATATTTTTTTCCATAAAATTTAGCAGCTGTATTGAATATAAACTGAAGATTATAGACTAGTCATTTTGTCTGTCACTAAATATTAAGTACTTTTATAAAAATTACAAAATTTATAAATGATGTAAGCAGGGAGAAAAAGTGTTAATAGATTGGATACCAAGCACAAAGTACATATTTGGAAAACCAAGCTGGAAATCATAGGCTCTGAAATCTATATCTTTATTCAGACATTTAGAAATCTGCTCTAATGGGTTTAGGTTTATCATTGCCATTAAAATTTATTTTAGGGACCCTACTGATACATAGATATATATTTTTGACACATAGTTGGTTTACAATACTGTTAGTTTCAGGTGTATGGCAAAGTGATTTGGTTACATATAATTTTTTCCATTATAGTTTATTACAAGATATTGAATATAGTTCCCTGTGCTATACAGTAAATCCTTGTTATTTATCTATTTTATATATAGTAGTTTGTATCTGTTAATCCCATACTCCTAGTTTATCCCTCCCCTTTGGTAACCATAAGTTTGTTTTCTATGTCTGTGAGTCTGTTTCTGTTTTGTAAATAAATTCATTTGTACTATTTTTTAGATTCCACATATAAGTGATATCATGTGATATTTGTCTTTGTCTTACTTCACTTAGTATAATAATGTCTACATCCACCCATGTTGCTGCAAATAGCGTTATTTCATTCTTTTCTATGACTGAGTAGTATTCCATTGTATACATATACCACAACTTCTTTATGCATTCATCCGTCAGTAGACATTTAGGTTGCTTCCATGTCTTGGCTACTGTAAATACTGCTGCCATGAACATTGGAGTGCGTACATCATTTCTAATAAGAGTTTTCATCTTTTCCAAGTACATGCCCAGGAGTGGGATTGCTGGATCATATGGTAACTATTTTTAGTTTCTTAAGGAACTCCCATACTCTATTCCACAGTGGCTGCATCAATTTGCAGTCCCACCAACAGTGTAAGAGGGTTCCCTTTTCTCCACACCCTCTCAAGTATTTATTATTTGTAGACTTTTTGACGATGGCTATTCTGACCAGTGTGAGGTGGTACCTCACTGTAGTCTTGATTTACATTTCCCTAATAATTAGTGATGTTGAGCACCTTTTCATGTGTCTATTGGCCATCTGTATGTCTTCTTTGGAGAAATGTCTACTTAGGTCTTCTGCCCATTTTTTGATTGGGTTGTTTGTTTTTCTGATATTGAGTTGTATGAGCTATCTTTATATTTTGAAATTAAGCCCTCATTGTTGCATCATTTACAAATATTTTCTCCCAGTCTGTAGGTTGTCTTTTCATCTTGCTTATGGTTTCCTTGGCTGTGCAGAAGCTTATAAGTTTGATAAGGTCCCATTTGTTTATTTTTGCTTTTATTTCTTTTGGGAGACTGACCTAAGAAAACATTGCTACAATTTATGTCAAAGAATATTTTGTGTATGTTCTCTTCTAGGAGTTTTATGGTATCCTGTCTTACATTTAAGTCTTTAACCATTTTGAGTTTACTTTTGTGTATGGTGTGCAGAAGTGTTCTATCTTCATTGATTTACATGAGGCTGTCCAACTTTCCCAACACCACTTGCTGAAATGACTGTCTTTTCTCAATTGTATTTTTTTTGCCTCCTTTGTCAAAGATTGACCATAGGTGTGTGGGTTTATTTCTGGGCTCCCTACTCTGTTCCATTGATCTATATGTGTTTTTGTGCCAATACCATGCTCTTTTGAATATTGTAGCTTTATAGTATTGTCTGAAGTCTTGGAAGGGTTATGCCTCCAGCTTTGTTTTATTCCTCAGGATTGCTTTGGCAATTCTGGGTCTTTTATGGTTCCATATAAATTTCAGGAGTATTTTCTCTGTGAAAAATCTCATGGGCATTTTGACAGAGATCACATTGAAACTGTAGATTGCTTCAGGTAATATGGCCATTTTAATAATATTCTTCTAATTCAAGAGCATGGGATGTCTTTCCATTTCTTGAATCATCTTCAGTTTTCTTTATCAATGTTTTATAGTTCCCAGCGTACAAGTCTTTCACCTCCTTGGTCAGTTTTATTCCTAAGTACTTTATTTTTTGATGCAATTTTAAAAGGAATTTTTTTTTCTTTCCCCTTCTGATATTTCACTGTTAGTGTGAAGAAATCAAGATTTCTGTATGTTAATCTTGTAACCTGGTATCTTGCTGAATTCATCTGTCAGTTCTAGGAGTTTTTGTGTGGAGTCTTAAGAGTTTTCTATGTAGAGTATAATGTCATCTGCGTATAATGTCATCTGCCTATAATGACAACTTTACCTCTTCTCTTCCCATTCAGATAACTTTTCTTTCTTTTTCTTGCCTGATTGCTGTGGCTAGGACTTCCATTACTATGTTGAATGGAAGTGGTGAGAGTGGGCATTCTCATCTTTTTCTAGAATTTGGTGGGAAGGCTTTTGGCTTTTCAGCATTGATTATTATGTTGGCTGTCAGTTTGTCATAAATGGTTTTATTATGTTGAGATGTGTTCCCTTTATACCCACTTTGGCAAGAGTTTTATCATGAATAGACATTGAATTTTATCAAATGCTTTTTGTTCATCTATTGAGATGTTCATGGGGTTTTTGTCCTTTCTTTTGTTGATGTGGTATATCACATTGATTGATTTGCATATGTTGAACCATCCTTGTGACTCTGGAATGAATTCAACTTGATTACGGTATATGATTCTTTTTATGTGTTGTTGGATTCAGTTTGCTAATATTTTCTTGAGGATTTTTGCATTTATATTCCAGATGTCCATATAGATACTGCTAACTAAAGCTTTTGTCCCAAATCCCAATAGGGTCAAAAGATATCTTCTGAGAAATATCTGCTTGGGGGAAAACTTGGAGAAACAGTGACTATTTGGTAGTTACCTAAAATCCTTTAGGAAATAAGGCATGACTAGAAGTTAGAAGAGTGGGGAGGGGAGAGGAAAAGACAGCAAGAGAGAGGCAAAAACTATTTGGCTTACATAAGAAGAAGATAAAAGGAGATTTTATGTGTCCTTATTCCTATGAAGGAATATTACAGGACTGACCATTAGACCACTAGTGGGGTTTTCTTTCCCCCCGTTTTCTACTAAAAATTGGAGAAAATGAACCTGAATCAATTCAACCACTTACTAAATTGAAGTATAACACAGACCCTATAGAGGTCATCTTAACCTCTCCAGATCTGTTTCCTCATCTGTACAAGGTTAAGAGTAGACTGATCCCCCCCAAGATTACTTCCACATCTAATTTGTAATTTGAGATTTTAGAGTAGGTGGCAGAGAATTTATGAAGGCCCTTTTACTGGAGATTTTTAAGCAATAATGATGACTATTTTTTTGAGATGCATTGCATAGAGTGTTGCCTGAAGGTTTGAGGATAGAGTCCCTGGCATCTAAATGTTCTCTCTAACATGTATGGAGTGTGTAGGACTAGGTGAAAGCTTGATGGCAATCTGGGAAGGCTTCCAAGAGGAGGTAAGCTCTGAGCTAATTTAGGAGACCTGCTGGAAAGGACTAGAGAAGGGAGCATGTTACCAAGAAAAAGTATGACTCAGCCAGGCAAATACAGGATATGGTAAGGGGAGTGTGGAAAAGCCCAGAGGGAGATCAAATCACTTCTACAACATTCCTCTACCTTAGGAAGGACACCGTGTGTGTAAATATCTAATTGTGCCATAGCTTTGGTATCACACATGTTCGAATTTGAGTGTCAGCTCTGTATCCTTGAGGAATTTTCCTGAAGGGCTACAGATTTCTTACCTGTAAAATATGGATAATAAAACTTACCTCTATTAGGTTATTGAAAAATTAAACAATATAACATATACAGTGTGTCTAGCATCATGCCTGTAATTGCAGTAGGAGAACAACAAATGTTAGTCACCACCCTTCCCTCCCCAGGACAAACCAAACATCCTGCTGAAAACTGCACACACAAGAGCCCTGGGCTGGAAGTTAGAGACCAGATTTGGGATTGCAGATGTGGGTTCTAGCCAACTGTAAGACCACAAGCATGTGATTCAATATTGTTAGGTGCAGTTTTCTCATTCTAATAATTTTGAGTTTGTAATAGATGATCCCTAAGTTCCCTTATAGCTCTAACATCCTACATTCAGTTCCTGCCCTTATGTTGTTACTAACGTACAAAGAGAACAAGCATGTGAAAGAATTTAGTGCCAGTCCAGCCTGAGAAAAAAGCAACATGAAACAGTGGCACAGTGGCTGTAGCTTTCCAGCTTACGAATGTAGCTTTCTAACTGGGAAGAAGTAGAAGTCCAAAAATTTGTAATGTATTGCTCTAACATATTAAGGATGTTAGTCTGCATGATTCACTCGACTGATATTCATTGAGCGTCTGCTATGTTCCAAGCACTGTACCAGGCCTGGGGATGCAGAGTTAGTAACACAGGCTCCCTCCCCAGTCTGTAGGGGACCTGGCTGTTATAGAGCAGTGTGTTAAGCACAATGATGTGTATGTAAGGCATGCTATGGGAGCAACAAAAAGAGTAGACCCATCCCAGAGTCGAGGGAAGGAAGCCTTTGAAGTCTTCCCAGATGAAGAGACAGGTCAACGGAGGTTTAAAGAGTGACTAGAAATCAGATACCTTGTGTTTTAAAGAGCAACAGAGCTTTACACCAGAAGTCCACGCAAGGAGGCAGAATATCCACAGCTGGGGCTGATGTCCCCAAAGGCAAGCAGGTCTCAGGCAGCTACTCAGTTCCTCGAACAGACTAGCTCTAGAGCTTCCTTTGCTTCTGGCACCAACCTTCCCTTTCAACAGAACTTTTAGACAAAAGATGATAACTCCAAATACTTTGTGGCCACAGTCAAGGTTTTGGTTACCAAAATAAAAATCAACTTAGGCTAACTTCGAGGAAACAAATATGCTTTAGAATACTGGGTAGCTCATAGCATTGATGAAGAAACATGAAGTCCTAAAAAAAAAAAAAAAAAGTAGGAACGAAGGGAAGCAAAGATGGCCAAGGTCACCCAACAAGACTAGTCTACTTTGAATTCTAGTACCATCCTCAGAGTTCATTTGTGGCCATGCCTGGACTCTGCTGCCCCTGGACACTTGCACTTACTGCTAGACTCTTAATTCAGCCATGCCGACATGGGTAAACTCTATCCATGTACCTTCGTTTCATTCCCATGCCTGCACCACAGTTTCTATAGAGCTTATGGGGAAATGCACATGCACACACGCACACACACACACTCACACACACACACACACACACACAGCCACTAAACCTTGTCTCCTGCCTGGCTCAAAACACAGATATTTTGAGTATTTGTAATAATAAGCATTAAATATATGGAAGCAAAGTGTTATGTAAGTATAAAGTATTAACATCAGTGATTAACTTTAGTCAGTGAAAATTATAAATCATCTCATTTATGCTCTTTGTAACAAGGGAACAGTTGTCATTTTCTCTGAAATGATCTAAATTAGCTACATTTTGAAGTGAGGCTAAATGTCATTACAATATAATATGCTAAACCTGTCCATCAAAAGGAACATTTGCACATTTAAATTTAAATGAAGTAAGGATAGACCTATTATCTCAATGTCCTAGGTGATAACAGTATTATTATAATATAGCATGTCTTCTACTGTTTATAGACATTATGCTATTTTGAGTAACATTTTAAAGATCACTACAATTTTTATAAAGTATCTGGAAATAACCTTAAGGATAGAAAGTATTGTATGTGTTGATTTGTAGCATTTATATAAATTTGGTGTTCTATTATCTCAGTGCTTTTGATGTCAAGTTACTATGAAATCCGAGAGGTCCGTTTGTATTAAAGTAAGTTAGGTCAGCTCTTATAACCAACCAGGAAAATCCCAATGGCTTAAAATGTTGAGGGAAGGTTTCTTGCTCACATCACAATCTAATGTGGGCCAACAGGGCTATCTTCTTCATGCACATGTTCAGAGACAGACTCTCCGTATCTAGTAACTCAGATTTACCCTAAGGTCTGGGAACCCTCCACTGGACACCTGCCTCCAGCCAGATGACAGGGAAGCCAGAAGACAGGGAAGAGAGAATATAAGGAAATACAGGGCTGGTTTTAAATATCTATATTTATTTATCCTGAAAGCAAACACAGGTTTCTGGATCACATAGCCCAAAGAGATGCCCTTCTTTTGGGGCCACCCAGAGAAAAAGGCATCTTTTCCTAATATTCACAGAGACATCATATAGGCTAGTGAGTGGCGCTGAACCCTAAGTTCAGTAAATGAGAAAATGAGAGCAGTCTGGAAGTCAACAGTGGAAGCAACACCATAAAATACAGCCCGGGGAGCATCTGGCTGCAGAAGGCATAAGATGCAAAGAGGAAAAGAGTGCAGCAAAGCAAGAGTGCAGGAGAAAACAATTCATATAGGTTGAGTGGCAGTAACAAAGAGACCCCCAAAATTCAATGGCTTATAAAACAAGTTCCTTTCTTTCACATAACAGTCCAAGATGTTATTCAGAAGCTTTCAGTAGATGAACCACTGGATTTTTTTTTTTTTTTTTTTTTTTTTTGCGGTACATGGGCCTCCCACTGCTGTGGCCTCTCCCGTTGCGGAGCACAGGCTGCGGACGCGCAGGCTCAGCGGCCATGGCTCACGGGCCCAGCTGCTCTGCGGCATGTGGGATCTTCCCGGACCGGGGCACGAACCCATGTCCCCTGCCTCAGCAGGCGGACTCTCAACCACTGCGCCACCAGGGAAGCCCGAACCACTGGATTTTAAGGTCACCATGGTCATGCCCAATCCAGTCAGGACAGGGGAGACATCATGGAAGACCTCACAGAGGAGTATTTTTTTTTTTTTTGAAGTATAGTTGAGTTTCATTGTTGTGTTAGTTCCAGGTGTACAGCGAAACAGTTCTATATATTGTTTTCTGAGTCTTTTCCCTTACAGGTCTTTACGAAATATTGAGTATAGTTCCCGGTGCTATACAGTGGGTCCTTGTCGGTTATCTAATTTATATATAGTAGTGTGTATCTGTTAATCCCAAACTCCTAATTTATCCCTCCCCCAGCCTTTCCCCTTTGGTAACCAGAAGGGATTTTGACTCAGGAATTGGCTGACTTCCACTGGCTGGAACCCAGTCACATGACCACACTTAACTTCAAAAGAGGCTCTGCAAAATGTAGTCTGAGGATCAAGAAAGAAGATGACAAATTTTGGTTGACAGCTCACAGTCACTGTCACATGGAGTCACAGAGACTCTTAGCAACAACATAGGAGAGAGTAAATGCAGAGGGAGCTTTCTGATACATTAATTAAAATGGGGAAAGAAGAGACAAGGACAGTTGGCTGACCTCTGTACCCGTAACCCCCTCTGTGGGGCAGGGCTGGCTGACACAGATAAATTCTCATTTCCTCGGTATGACACCTGTGAGTTTTGCTTTTCAGTGTGACTAGCTGATCAAAACCACTCTTGATTTCAAACACTATTTAGGAACTCTGGTAGGCAGAATAATGGTCCCAAAAGATGTTCACATCCTAATTTCCAGAATCTGTGAATATGTTACTTTACATGGCAAAGGGGTTAAGGTTACAGATGGAATTAAGGTTGCTAATCAGCTGCATTTAATATTGGGAGATTATCCTGGATTATCCACGTGGGCCCAATATAATCACAAGGATCTATGACAGTGGAAGAGGGGCAGGAGGTCAGAGTGACGCCAGGGGAGGAGGACTTGACCCACCATTGCTGGCACTGAAAATGGAAGAAGGGGGGCATGATGGAAGGAATGTGGGCAGCCTCTAGAAGCTGGAAGAGGCAAGGAAATGAATTCACCCCTAGAGCCTCCAGACTGATAAACAGCCCTGCTGACACCTTGATTTTTAATCCATTAAGATCCATGTCAGACTTCTGACCTAAAGATGATGAATTTGTGTTGTTTTAAGCCACTAAATTTGTAATAATTTGTTACAGCAGAAACTATAATAGGTCGTCACCCATATAAAACATATGAGAATGAGAGGGAGCCTTAAGAAACGCTGGTCACTAGAAGGGCTGCCCAGCAGAGGAGGCTGACCCCGTAAGCCATACTCATACAGGAGAGTTGCCCACGAGGTGCTACCACTGTCAGAAATGTTTCCTAAACTTGCCGAGATAATCACTCCATCCTCTTGTACCTGAGATGTGATTTTGACTACCTTTTTAAACACAGAGCTTTTCTAGTAGCTAAAGAAGCAAAGTCCTCCAGGGTCCAGCTGAACACTGATACCAGGTAACATCAAAACACAGCTCGGCTTACCCTTGAATCCTTTCGACTTGTTTATGTCAAATTAGGAGTTGAGAAAAGCCGTCAAGGTATGAAACAGAAATTTATTGCAACTAAATCTCTTACCTTGTACAAAACATGAACTCCAAATGGGTAAGTGCATCTATGCCTCCAACTCTAAAATCTTCCATTTTACCGCCCCCAAGGAACTCCATGAATGAGTGTTCTTCTCTTGTTTTATATTTATGTAAATAAATATTTTATATGTATTTTCTATTTACATATTCTCACGGTGGGCAGTCTTAGTATTCACATCAAAGTGTTGCATCGTTTCTACCTGGGAGAAAACTGTTAGCTGGTTTAACAAATCCAGGATAGTACCGTCTGGATGTTTCCCAGAGCATTAGCAATAGGGTTTTAATCAGCGTTGAAATTTCGGAAGAAACATTTTAGATAAACAAAGACAGAGAACATATAAATATATTCCAGTCTGCTGGCCCAAATAATGATAAACCAGAAATATTTCAACAGAACGAAAAGCTAAAGAACTTCGTTTAAAATTGTTATGCTCTTTTGGGAAAGTTAATAAAAAGGAAGGCAGAGAAGCAAATTGAAGAGTCTTTTGTGTTGCCACTCATCTCTCAAACTGACAGAATATACTTGTGTTTCATAAAGGACCTTGATATGGCTAGAGTTTGACTTGATTCCATCAAAAAATAATAAAATATACAGTGACGAGAAAAAAATATTACAGGCAAGGTTGAGCCTGGTTTTTGTGTAAACAATTTTCACATCCAAAGAGCACACAATGAGACAATACTTTGATTTTCTTTCATGATTATAAAGTATTTAGTTCTCAGGAAACCTTGTCTTGAGGCAGTGCCACCACATTGGTGAAAAGTTCCAGCCAAGTTAATTTCTTTCTGGTATAAAGCAGAGCCAGAGTTGATTTTTTTCAAGGTCATCCATTTAAATTAAGAGCTATTCACTCCAAAGGTTAAAGTAAATAAGTAGTTTTAAAGTGAAGTGTTAAGGCCACGCATATGAAAACAAAGTTCACATAAATTATAACTGCTGAAAACAATTTTGAAAATAATTAACTTCTCCATTTTTATGCCATTCTCCTTTTGTACGAGAATTTTAAAGTTCTTCAGAACGTTAGAAAAAGGCTAAGATCCTTTCGTTAGATTTGCAAAGCAGCAAGACTGATGCAGTGCCGATATATACAATGAAGGTCCATTTGCACTATTTTTGGAGCTTTGAATAGAAAATAAGAGGCTGCTTTCTTTATGTGCTCTGGAAATCTGTATCACTCTTTTACATCCTTATTCCATACATATATGTGTAGTCTCCCCCTACCCCCGCCATTTCCCTAGGCCACATCTGCCTGAGAGGTAGGAAAAATAAATCATGTCACAACCATGGTCATCTCATGTCTTGTTGACCTCGTCTGGGAAATCACTAAACCCTAGTCACACCAGTATTTCCTTTCTTGTTCAAAAACCATAGGTCCTCATCCAAACTATTCCAGGCCATTATAGCCTTCCTTTGCTACTTAGGAGTAGGTGGTAGACCCTAGGTAATTAACATAACACAACCCTTTTGGTTGTCTGTATTATAGAAGATGAAGAAGCTAAACTCTAGAGTTCCTGGCCTGCCTTTGCATTGGTGTGGCTGTGCAACACATTCTGATCAATGATATGTAAGAGGATGTCTCCTGGTGCCACATTTTCCCTTTCGCCTTTCTGCCTGGGACATAGACAGGATGTCTTGGGATGCAGTAGCCATCTTGTGCCCATGCTAGATGTGGCAGGCAGATTATAAGGTGGCTCCCAAGATCCTCACTTCCTGATGTTCATGCCCTCCCCTTGAGTATGGGAGGTACCTTGCTTCTAACCAATAGATTACAGCAAAGGTGATGGGATGTCTCTCCTGTGATTGTGTTACATATGAGGGTAACATCTTTCTGAGAGAGTCTCCTGCTAGCTTCGATGAAGAAAGTGGCCATGATGGGGGACCTACATGTGGCGAGGAATTAGAGGGAGCCTCTGACCAGTGACCAGCTAAAAATTGTAGTGGCCTCCAGCCAACAGCTAGCAAAAAACTGAGGCCCTCAGTCTAACATTCCACAAGGAACTGAATGCTGCCAGTGATGCAAGCTCAGAAGCCATCCTTTCCTTACTCGAACTTTCAGAAGAGAACCCAGCCCTGGCCAACATTTTGATTACAGTCTTGCAGAGGACCCAGCTAAGCCATTCCCAGACTCCTGACCTACAGAAACTGTAAGATAATAGAAGTGGTCATTTTAAGTTGTTAAGTCTGTGGTAACATTGTTGCACAGCAATAGACAACTAATACACCAAAGGTGAAGGGGAGGATAGAGAGTCCTAATTCCTTGAAGGCACTTACCACTGGTACGCCAGTCTGGACTGCCTATTCTGGATTTTTATTGAATGGGATAAATAAACACATATGAACTTAAGCTCTTCTGTTTCTCACATTTTCTGAGGCTTGGACTTAAAAGAAATCCTTATTGGTATAAGATGGCTTGTAGCCCAAATTGTTCTCTCAGCTCTGAGTAGAGCCTTCCTCTTGTTCATGATAATTCTCTGGTTGTAGCAGCTATTTGCATAACTGTCTCAAGACATGCTCCCAAATGTATGGTTCTAACTCTTTTTTTCCTCCAATAATTAAGGTGAGTTAAGGGAGAGGCTCTCCTTCATCCAATATTAAAGGAGAAGAGAAGGAAAGGGAAAGGGAGAAATGGAAAGAGGAAGGAAGGGTTAATATTTTTAGCACCCAAACTATGCGTCCAGACCTTCTGAGTTTATTATGAACGTGTGTATGTGATTATAACATGTTACAACTTTCATCAGACTTGATGTATCTATGACATCTTTCACTTCTGCCCCAACCTCCAAACCTGACACAAGCCCCCAAAGAATATCCCTTTTTACCCACTGACTTCCTACTACAAGTCCTTATCACTCCTAACATAAGTCTTTCCTAACCTTTGGGAGATGAGGACTCCACTCTCTCCCGTAACTTGAATAGTACTGCAAATTTCCCAGCAGCCCTCCAATCCCCTGAGCCTTATCCTCTATCATGCAAACTGAAGTCAGTGAGGTCTGGGGGAGTCCTCACTGCACACTTGGAACTCTGGCCACACAGGTGTGCATTCTGCATTGAAGACTCTTAACATATACCTACTTAGGTAGTATAGTGTTCACTCCATTATAGAGACAAAGAAACTGAGGTGCAGAATCAGAAAGTCTTAGCTTTAGAAGAGACACTTAAATGACTCCAATGCTCTTCTCACTGTACAAAAGAGGTGCTGGGGAGGAAAATGAATTGAGTATGACTTCACTTCTTGTAATGGCTCCAACATTTATAGTCCTGTGACCTTGATAATATCCTTTACCCTGAGGCCTTCTCTCTGATGAGTGATACTTCTTGTCTCCTCAATAATGCTGTGGTACAGACTAAGAGGATTCAAGAATATGAACGGTTTTTGAAAGCTTTAAGCACTACAGACCACATGAAGTGCAGGAACATTGAAACCCACACTTTTTTTTTTTTTTGATGTATAGTTGATTTACAATGTTGTGTTTCTGGTGTACAGCAAGGTGATTCAGATATATAGACACTTTTTAAGATTCTTTTCCATTATAGATTATTATAAGTTATTGAATATAGTTCCCTGTGCTATAAAGTTGGTCCTTGTTATCTATTTTATAGGTATCTATTTTATAGGTCCTTGTTATCTATTTTATGTGTATCTGTGAATCCCCTACTTCTAATTTATCCCCCTCTCCCTCCCTGTCCCCTTTGGTAAACATAAGTTTTTTTTAGGGTTCTGTGAGTCTGTTTCTGTTTTGAAATAAGTTCACTTGTATCATTTTTTTAGATTCCACATGTAAGTGATATCATAATATTTGTCTTTCTCTGTCAGACTTACCTCACTTAGTATGATAATTTCCAAGTCCATCCATATTGCTGCAAATGGCATTATTTTATTCTTCTTTTATGGCTAGGAATATTCCATTGTATCTTCTTTATCCATTCATCTTTTGATGGACACATTTGGGTTGTTTCCATGTCTTGGCTATTGTAAATAGTGCTACTGTGAATATTGGGGTGCATGTATCTTTTAGAATCAGTTTCCTCTGGATATATGCCCAGGAGTGGGATTGCTGGATCGTATGGTAGCTCTATTTTTAGTTTTTTAAGGAACCTCCATACTGTTCTCCATAGTGGCTGCACCAATTTACATTCCCACCAACAGTGTAGGAGGGTTCCCTTTTCTCTACACCCTCTCCAGCCTTTGTTATTTGTAGATTTTTTAATGATGATCATTCTGACTGGTGTGAGGTGATACCTCATTGTCGTTTTGATTTGAATTTCTCTAGTAATTAGCGATGTTGAGCATCTTTTCATGTGCCTGTTGGCCATCTGTATGTCTTCCTTGGAGAAATTTCTGTTTAGGGCTTCTTCCCATTTTTGAAACCCACACACTCTTGAATACACATTGTACATTAAAGCTGTGCACTATCCCACGTTTAATGACACTTCAAAAAAACAGAAAATGCCGAAGTCTATAATCTTCACGTGGGAGCTGTACTAATAATATCTGCAAATGCATTTTCACAAACAAATACTTTGAACAGAGTTTTCCAGTTTGGATTTTTTTTTAATTGTCTTGATTTGGTAGATGTATTTGGTCTTTCATAGATATTTTGTCTGTAAATCACAGTTTTTATTCCTCAGTGATTGGATGTCTGCTTTTTAAAGAAAGGGACTAGTCAGTATTGGTTCACAGCTGACTTCAGATACCATACCAGTTACTTAATTCTCAGGAACTCTAGGCATAAATTTTATTTACTAAGTCTCTTATTCAAAATACCTGTCATGGGGCTTCCCTGGTGGCTCAGTGGTTGAGGGTCCGCCTGCCGATGCAGGGGACACGGGTTTGTGCCCTGGTCTGGGAAGATCCCACATGCCGCGGAGCAGCTGGGCCCGTGAGACACGGCCTCTGAGCCTGCGCGTCCGGAGCCTGTGCTCCGCAACGGGAGAGGCCACAACAGTGAGAGGCCCTCGTACTGCAAAAATAATAATAATAAATAAACAAAATACCTGTCATGAATATATGACCTTTTAGTAGTGGGGTAATTGCCTACATATTAAATATTTTAAAATAAAACAGACAATAGTAAAAGAACATAGTTTGAGCCTAAAATTTATGGATAATAGACAAACCGAGGACTTTTAATGTTGACTTGTCCTCCCTTTGGGTTTTAGGCTAATCAAGGAATGTCACTCAGCAACTGATATATAAGGGTATTCCACATGGGTTCTGACTGTAATGATTTACTTACTCTTGATGAGTTTCTAGCAGCACAGGCACACATGACGAAGACTAGTCTAAAATATCCATCAGGATTATTCCATGCCTCTATTATTGAAAAAAGAAGTTCAAAATTAATGTAAGACTTTGCTTCATATCACTCATTATGGGGTATACCAAAAGATGAGTTTAATGTTTTGTTGTTTTCTTTAAGAATAGGTAAATAGAGGAATTTTTGTTTGTCTTCCCTCAGGAGCTCAGCCTTAAACAGCAGAAACAAACTTGAAGCCACCTCAACTGTATCAGATTCTAAAACCAGCTTTCACTTCCTATTTTAGTGATTGCTACAGTCCCAACTTGGAATTTTCCTTTTTTCATTGCTTTAAAGTTGGAACTGTGTGTGTGTGTGTGTGTGTGTGTGTGTGTGTGTGTGTGTGTGTGTGTGTAGATGGTGGAGGAGCTGATACAGTCCATGAAAATGTGGAAGTGATGTCTCCTGGCTTCCCAACCTTCTCTGAGAATCAGTAACTTGACATCCCTATGCCTTCACAACATTAACCAATTCATCATGAGATGTCATCATGCCTCAGAAAGGAAAAATACCCAGAACCCGGAAAAATACCCAGAACCCAGAAAAATGTTTGCACCTACTTCTGTGATGTTATTAGCCTTTACTCTGAGAACCTAGACGTGAGAGACCCATCTTCTCCCCAGGTGACTGGGTGCTGTGAGAATGAAAAGCTACACTAGGGCAGACTACATCCTCCCTGCCTCTTCGTGCCTGTTTAACCTGTTTCCACCTGCCATGAGATGGTGCTTGATAGAACACTGGATCAAAAGAGTTGAAAATTAGAAAAAGTCATCAGAGAGAGAAACAAGATAAAACGTGTAAGGCAATGAGCACAGTGCCTTACACATTATTCACCTAGTGAATTTAGGCTGTTCTGTCATTTTCAACAATGAAAGTAGCATTTTCCTTTAACCATTCTTGCTGTTTTACCTCCAGCTAAAATTTGTTCAGTGTGAAGGCCATGAAACATTCATCCAAAATCCACAGATGTAGACATTTCATCTACTTGTTCACTATGGAGCCCAGCACAAATTCCTACCATGTTTTTACATACGTTCATTTGCCCTGCCACTAAAAATAAGATCAATAACTATTTGAATGCCTACATTTAAAGAAATGCAAACTATTAAAAGTAACATGTAAATGGTATTCTGAGTAGCAATTCTCTCTGGCATTTAATTATTGGGATTGTGACATAATTTGAGATGGGAGCAGTGGATTTCTGTCAAGCATAAAAAAAGGTATTTACACCAAAAAATAGTGCAAAGAAAATGTGATTTGTCTATAAAACTAGTGCATTCTTTAGCAATTTAGTTTGCAAAAGAACCATCAGCTCTGCGTGCTTGTGAGTTATTTTATCATGTAACTGCTCAAAGATGCCAATAACATTGGCAATGAAAAGTGGAGAGGTTTATGAGAGCTAACCTGAAATCAATGGTGACAGTGAACTCTGTACTTCTTTGCTGATTTTCCATTACATTCAGAAAGCAAGGGAACCAAAATGTTGGTCAGTAGCAGCTGAATTTAAGAAAGTCTGTCTGTTTTTAGACTTTGCTTGGCTGCAATGTTGAAAAGTAGTTGCTGTTGGTTTTCAGTTATTTCTTGATCTTTTTTCTTATGTGATTTTAGAACTTGGAATTACCATTGTTTTTCTAAGACTGATTCATACTCTCCCCTTCATCCTCTCTCCTTCTATTTTTAAATGTAATTCAAATGTCAATACTCATTTATCAGTCACCTGTTTCAAGGAATGTTCTGTTGGATTCTTTGAAGGGAAAAATTAAGAACTTACTATGACGTGTAAGTGGAAAATGAGTCAAAATAGCTGAAAGTGGAATTTTTAAAACCATTGTAGCTTTGTATAGAGAAGTCTGTTCATATATTTATTCACGATAGAAAAAAAAAAGTTGTTGGAGGAAACATTGTTCCTGTTTCAGGGCAGAAAATGGCCCTGGAGAAAAATGAGTTCCACTTCTCATCAAGCCTTAAGCCTCGACTTCCTATGTCGCAGGTGGGTCAAACCCTGGAAGTCTCTAATTTATATCCTTACTAAAGCCCCTATTCTAAATGTTGTTTAAATTATAAAATAATAAGATACAAGATAATGGGGAATAAGTTCTTCCAGAAGGAAAGTGGATTGTAAAAACTGTGCCTATGAAATAAAAAACAAGCTAGGTACTTAAGGTGGGAGACCACTGCCAGGGATGAATAGCAGGGGGTCTAGAACAAAGGTCAACATATTTTTTCTGAAAAGGGCCACTAGGAAATATTCTCAGCTTTGTGGGTTAAATGACCTCTATAGTCTTTGTAGCATGGATACTCAGAACTACAGTGGCACTCAATACTGCCTTTGTACTTTGTGGAACAAAAGCCGCCATAGGCAATAAATAAATGAATGAATGTGCTTGGGCTCTGATTACATTTTTAAATGATTGAAACATGTTGAAAAATTTCTTAGTTCATGGGTTGTAGAAAAATAAGTGGCAGGTCAGAGTTTGCCACTTCTCTGGTCCAGGGAGTTGGAAAGGGGCCTTTGTTCCCTAGTTAGGTGCCAGTGCTAGAATTACTGTTATAAAAGGGTGATGCCCCTCTCCTTTAAGAGAGGGGAATAGTGTTTTCCCCCTTATAATATTTGAAAATTTGTCACAAAAACTTTTGGGGCTCTCATTTGCAGGTATTTTCTGTGATAGTTTTTCTTATTCAGGCACACAAGGAGATCAGATGTGGGAGAGTCAGAGGAAATGGCAGAGGATTCCGGCTGAGGAAGAATCATAAAGGGCTCTGTCTTCAATTATTCTCCATAGGCAGATAGTTTCCCAGTGTTCAAGATGGAGAAAATTAGGCAGTGGTCAGAATGCTGAGGCCAAACTGTTAGCAGGATTTATTTTTAATTCCAAGCCTAAGATTCTGGAGCTTAGGACAAGTCCTTAAAGGGTCTGACTCCAAGGTAAATATTTCAAGTGTGTTAGAAAGAGATACGCTAATCAAATCCTGTAGTTAACTAGGGCTAAATTAAATAATCACAGTAACAGTCAAAAATTAGGGGAAAGGGGAACTTTTTTTTTACCTTAGGCCTCCTTAAAGGCTTGCTGTTAACGCAAATCCTTTAAGCCTAGTTCTGAAAATGGTATTAAATATAGATATATCAAAGAAGTATTCTAGTTTGACTTAAAAAAGCAAAAGCTGTTTCATTTCCTCCTCCCCACTTCTCCTCCTGTTCTTCCCTCTCCCTCTATTCTTTCCTTCTTCCTCCTTTTATCCCCCATTTTTCCTCCTCTCCCCATCTGTGTGGGTCACTGAAAGCATGAGAATGTCTGTTGGTTTGGGTTTTGTTTTTCTGTTTTTGTTTTGTTACAAGCTCTGCAACAGATTCTTGGTGATAAATGCCAAGATTTAGGAAGAATTGCGGTAGAGCAGTGGCTCTAAAACTTGAATGAACATCAGAATGATCTAGAGAGCTTACTAAAACAGATTGCTGGGCTCTACTCCTGTGGGTCTGTAATGGGACTTAAGCATATGTATTTTTTAACAAATCCTCAGGCGCTGCTGGTCTGAAGATTACATGTTTATTGAGAATTGCTTCAGGTTGTATGACCAACACTCCTGTCTCCAACTGACCACTTATCCTTAGCCCAGGCTCCAGCTTTGAACTACTTCTTAAAAGTTTCATCTGCAATTGTAAACATAGGCTTATACAAACCATCAAGCCCACCAAATAGTTCCTAAAGATAAACACCAAAAGCTGGACTTCTGTTGCTTAAACATTCAGTTAACAGAATATGCACTTAGCAAAGCGCCATGACATCATGTAAGTGACTCTCATAGCTCGTCTGATCAGAACACTCTGGAGGTGAAATGTGTCCATAGGCATTTGCTCTTGTTTGAGGCATTTGAATTCTATCACCTCCTAGAGACGGCTTTGGGGTTACTCAGAAGCAAAGGGTGGTAGCAAATTAGACTTGATTTAATTTCTGTGTAAATAGAAGACCAAAATGACAAATCTTTCCATAAAACAAAAGCCTCAATATAGGTCATTATTTTTATATCCTTTGAGGATTCATTGGGATCATTAAGATTTTCTTTCCTTCAGTGCATGGATTAAATGCTGAAAACAATTTCCAGAATTTGAAACATCATGATGGCTACTTCTCTGTACCTGCTCTTGTTTGTCTCAAACATAGACTTGTTGCCTGCAGGAACTAGGGGATGAGTTGAGTGACATCTGAGTTACCTACTGTTTATCTCATTTAACACCCACCATAACTATGAGGAAAATGGTGAGAAAACTAAGATGAATTCTCCCAAGGAAACATAAGCAATAAGTTGTGGATCAGGATTTACACGTAGTTCTATCAGGTTCTACCATGCCTTGCTGATACCTAGATTCAGAGTGCTCCGGCAAATACACAATCTGTTGAAAATAATAACAAGCCAAAAGAGAACTAGAAAGTGACACAAAATCTTCTTAATTTCTTATCAGAACGTTCCTTGATTTTATTTGAATTGCCTTGATTTTTAAGACCTGCACCCATACATCAACAAATCTATTTTTGTGGGTGTTTTAAAATTCTGAGGTTCAATTCGTTGTTAGAACATGTAAAACTTCCTGTGCAGGCAGTGATGCAAATCATCAAGGTCTATAGAAATGTCTTAGAATATGCTGATTCTGAGCTATATTTACCATGGAGAGACGTTTCTGTGAACGTCACGATCCTCTGCTAAAAGGTCAACCTTCTCCTCTGCATCCAGAAATTCATGAAAATGGGAGAGGCTCCAGAGACTCAAGGTACAGGGACTGCTGGGCGTAGCATAGAGGGAGTTAAAGGGAGTGTGCTCTAAGAGGGCTAATGGGGGGTACATAGGGGAAGTTTCAGCTAATGCCAATCATACAGCCTCAAAGGAGCCATGGTCAGATTCTCTGTGGACTCCAGCAAACCCATAAAAGGCAGGAGCAAAGCAAGGATGTTTTCATCACATGCCTTCTGTATATGAATACCTGGGTGGTCGGCAATATTAAAATAGCTTATTTGAAACTGACAGCTTCCAGAATTTGTAGCCAAGCTCCATTTGCTAGAAACACAACTCTGGACACCAACAGGTTTGTCTCGCTTGGAATAGGAATTACACATTTGCCTATAAATATTTATCTCTGAAGAGATGTCTTTCTTAATGTTTAGTCTCCCCATAAGCTTTTGATTTAAAAAATTATTATGAATTTTAGCAAGTACTTAATTTGTTCCAGGGATACCATGCAGAGTGCTTTAAATGGGTCATTTCATTTAATTCTCACAACAACCCCCTAGATAAGTGCCATTATTATCTTCCCTATTTGACAAATGAGGATATGGGGGCTTAGTAGTAACATATCCAAGGTCCAACGGGAAGTGGCAAAGCTGGGATTCAAACTCAGCCAGTGGGAATCCAGGGTCTGCATCCCTAATTACACCATTCTGCCTATCAATATTTATGCAGACCTGGAGCAGTAGTTCTCAACCCTGGATGCACATGGGAATCATCTGGGACATTGCATTTTGGAGAAAAAAAACATCTGATGCTTGAATCCTGCCTTAAGAGTTCTGATTTAATTGATGGAAGGTGGGGTTAGTCACAAGTGTTTTCAAAAGCTCCCCCAGGTAAGTCTAATAATATACAACCAATACTTGAGCTTCAAATATACTGATGCCTGGGTCCCACCCTCCCCACCCCCGAGGTTGTAATGTAATTGGTCTGGAATATGACTTGGGCTTTGGGATTTCTAAAAGATCTCTGCCCCCCACCCCACGCTGCCCCAGGTGATTCTAATACACAGACAAGTTCAGGAACCTCTGCACTAGTGACTCTCAAATTCTGAGCAGTATCAGAATCATTGGAAGAACTTTATTAGAGTACAAATGCCAGGCCCTATCCTACTTAGTTGGGCCTTGGCCTCTGTGTGTCTCAAACTTTATTGCACATCACAGTCATCTGGAGAGCTTGTTAAATGACCATTTCCTGTGTACAACCCCAGAAATTCTGCTTCAGCAGGTCGGGGGGGTGGGCTTAAAAGTTGCATTTTTAGTAAGCTCGCAGATGATGTCATCGTTGCTGGTCTGGGGATCACAGGGAAATGGAATTTTCTCCCCAGGGACATTAGTCAATGTGTGGAGGCATTTTCTGTTGTCCCCATGGAGGTTAGGGAAGAGTGCTATTGGCTTCTAGTGTGCAGAGGCCACAAGTGCTGCTAAACATCCTACAATGCACAGGAGAGACCCCAGTAAAACAATTATCTGGTCCAAATGTTAGTAGTGCCAAAGTTGAGAAACGCTGCTCTGGACTTTAGAGGAATGTTTAGGTCATTTTAAACCAGAGAATTTGAACACAGATTTGGAGAAAAAGATCTAGAACTCTTGAATCAGTATCGTCTTTAAAATTGAAATATAGAACAGGGCTTCCCTGGTGGCGCAGTGGTTGAGAGTCTGCCTGCCGATGCAGGGGACACGGGTTCGTGCCCCGGTCTGGGAGGATCCCACGTGCCGCGGAGCGGCTGGGCCCGTGAGCCATGGTCGCTGGGCCTGCGCGTCCAGAGCCTGTGCTCCGCAACGGGAGAGGCCACAACAGTGAGAGTCCCGCTTACCGCAAAAAAAAAAAAAAAAAAAAAAAAAAATGAAATATAGAACAAACTGCATGGCTTAGATATACTTAGAAGTTGTAAAACATTGTGATTTCTATTTCAAAACAGAAGACTAACACGTGGAAAGGCATTACTTCTTTGGCAAACTTTTTGCTGTAGCATGAATTATTATTATAGCATTCGGATGCCTTCCAGAGGGTTCCAAATCCTCCATGAGTTTGCCTTGAAATTTTGTATTAAAAAATCTGAATTTACCAAGGAAACTATTAGAGGATAATTATCCTTTTTATAAAAGTACTGAACAGAGGACCTCATTAAAGTGAGTGTTCACAGTGCATTTTAAAGGATATCTAAATTACCTTGAAAAATATTCTCTAAAGTGAAATCCATGGATATTTTCCCACATTGATTTTGTTGTTTTATGTTTAAGAAATCTAGGTGGTAAGGATATAGGAACTTTAAGAAACCAAAGACCTGTCTTCAGTAGGTTTAAAGCTAAGACGTGTGTAGGTCTCTGATGTGAGGAAGTAAGTAAAAAGTGCCCTGGGGGTGACAAATATGTTCCGGAAATGCTTTTGAAGGCATCATGTAGGTAGAGGATGTTTTGTGGGAAAGGTGAATTCAGGACTGGACCCAAAACAGCAAAATCTAGAAACTAGATAACTAGTCTGGAGGTTATGGACGGTTAAGGCAAAACACTGGGTGTCCCCAACAGGGAGCAGATGATCCTAAGGGGAAGCATCTGTCCTGCCCGGTGGTTCAGGCACTAGACCAGGAGGCTCTCCTTGGATATGGCTTCACCCACTGCTCTAGTGGAAGCGGGTGTGAGGGTGAGTGACTACGTGCCGAATTCTGGGAGTGTGGGAAGCTTGACACCTTACTGTGAACTTTATTCCAAGTCTCAAGGAAGACTCAGTGGCAGACCACTGAGTGGTGCAACCAGGTTAAAGTTTGGATTTGACAGCTCTACTGGGCAAACCCAATCATCTGCAATTTAGAAGTAAGACACAAGTTCAGGGAGTGGGCCAACATTTCAGAACAAATTAAAATTAGGTAAAATGTTGGTAGCCCTCTCCCACCATCCACTTAATGCATTTTCCTCTCTGACAAGTGTGCCATTGAAGGTTGTGCTCCATTGTTTGAGTGTCATAATTATAGGTCTATTTTAGTGATAGCAGACACCAGCAAAGGCTGATATTTCCCCACAGACTTTTTTTCCTTGCCATCTCTCTATTTAGCTCTTTTCTAGTTATTTGCCGTCTTTTAGATACTGTGTGGGTGAAGAAATATTAGTTCTAATAACCCCTGGTTCCCATTGAAATGAAATGATACAATTAGGTGAAATCTATTGGCAAAATTGTGTATTTGTCCAAAGTGAGCAGGGAGGATATTTACCTCCTGCCTTTGGAAGCTGCATGATTATCAGAATTTGAATAACAGCTGGGCTCTTTCCCTTTGTTAGGATCTATCTTTTCTTTCTTTCTTTCTTTCTTTTTTTTTTTTGCGGTACGCGGGCATCTCACTGTTGTGGCCTCTCCCGTTGCGGAGCACAGGCTCCGGACGCGCAGGCTCAGCGGCCATGGCTCACAGGCCCAGCCGCTCCGCGGCATGTGAGATCTTCCCAGACCGGGGCACGAACCCGTGTCCCCTGCATCGGCAGGCGGACTCTCAACCACTGTGCCACCAGGGAAGCCCAGGATGCATCTTTTACATCTATTGATTATTTCAAGATGATTGTATGAGTAAATTCCTCCATACTTCCAATACTAAGGTGAGGCAGGTTAGAGAACTATTCTTCTTTGTTGTCAAGTTAGTGCTTTACAATACAACTTGCAGCAAAAGGCTCCTGCTGGATTTTATTCTTTTTTTCTCCAAGACTAAAAAGTTAAATAAATCAGCAGTCTTTGAAACCTGCTGGCAGGGTTCTGACACTCATTTGAAATATGGAATCTCAGAAGCATTTGGCTGTTTTAAAACCAACAAAGGACTTAAGCCAGTCACCTGGAAATTAATAAATACCCCTCTGTATTTCTCCATGACTCTCTATGAGAATTGGTCTTTTTTCACCCTCTTAGGGTAGACAAGTCCTTCTGCCTTGCTCTTTGGATTCAAGATGATGCCACAAATAGAGGTTTTCACTGTGTAGATGAGTAAAGTACAAATTGATTTTACCCATCAGCCCTCCTGCCAAGTGCTTCCTGACCAAGACTCAGCTCCAGGCAGATAGAAAAGTGAATTAGGTACTTCAAGGAATTGAACGTTCACTAGGGGAAGTAGACACGCTTGCTTAAGGCATTTGCCAAATCCTGGTTGGAATTTGGTTCCTTTGAAGAGTAAGGCACAAAGTTCTAGAAACTGAGAGACAAAGAGCAAAGGGCTTTTCTAGTACCTTTTTATTCTCTGTTCAAAATAACATTGATGAACTTTTTAGGAATCCCTATTTGGATTTCGCTCTCGTTGGAAGGTTTTCTTTCTTTGAAATATATGAGCAGCTCTGGACTTGGAGGTTGGGAACAAGAGGAAGGAAGGGGCACCGTAATAATCCCTAGGGTGGAAATGCAGGGCCATGAGAACAGTCCACCATAATATCTCACTCAGCTAGGTTCACTGGAAGTTATGCCACTGTACACCGACAGACAACATAATTCTTAGATAGGAGTAAGTCTCCCAGGAATTTTACCAGCATTACATGCCCATTTGTCGCATCATGCAAGCACTTTCCTCTGAGAAAGATGCCAAATATTTTTGTGTGTGACTGTCCAAACAGAGGATAGCCACAATTGCTAAACCCACAATTGTTTTTCATGAGAGGGAAAAAAGAGGCCCTAATTGTTTAGTGAATGTTAGGAGGTATGTTTATGCCCTTTATAGGGCCGTAAAGCAGTTGCCTAAAATAATGCCCCATATAGCTCCTTTGTTCAAAGGACGTTGCACCCCATCTTCTCCTTGCATGTCACAAATCAGTAGGTAGATGTTTAATATTTAGGAGAGATATACAGCCCAAACCATGGACAACACACCTCAGAAAAAAGTTAAACTTTAGTGATTTTTTTTTTTAGTGTGTGTACAATCCCAGTTGAGTGGGTTTATCCTAAAGCTTCCTGTTGATACCAGCAAAATGCAGGCAAAGTTTTAAAAGAAAGAATCCAAGTGAAAATACCTTGAGCATGTAAATTCAATACCACGGATAGTTTTTAGATGTCTTTCATGTGAATCTAGGGATTCAGAGTGAACAGAAAACATGAGATACAAAGGTTTAAGTATGCAGAGCCATAAACAAAACCATTTTTATTTTTCAAAACTAAGGATTAATGCTATATATACATAGGTAGTTAAAATATCTAACTATTCAAATATTTTTTATGATAAACCTCGGCAAAATAAATCAGAAAAATCAGAGTTTAAAGTGACTAGAATTTCTATTAGTTTAGTACAAGGTGTTACTAAGCCGTTGTTAGTTGAAGTGTCTGGAAATGTGCATTTTAGAAATTCAGTGTTATTTTTTTGTTTGTTTTTAGGTAAAACATCTTTTAATGTAGTAAAAACATCTTTTAGGAAAAACATCTCTTAATGTAGTAAAAACGAAAGAAAAAATGTAGTAAAAACGTGCACTGGTGTCTTACAATATGATCATGGTAGGAGGGTTTATGCCTGGAGATTGTGAGTTGACATAAATCTGTCCTGCTTTCCCACAGACAGCTGTGCCCCTCCCCCTTCTGGTTATTGCTGCATATGTCCTTGAAGCTTTATTTTTCTGTAGGTATAAAGTAAGATTTTCTTCCTTGTCCTCATACATCCTACTTATAAAATAAACTCCTTCATAATTAATTGGCTGCCTGGATCAAGTATGAACTATGTGTCCAAAGGATGGAGGAGTTATTTCTCCTACTTCTTATTAGCCAAACAAAACATATTTGCAGATTTTGATATCCATGATGAAGCTACAAGCAGGGCTGTGATGGTGTGTGTGTGTGTGTCTGTCTGTGTGTCCAGGTATGTAACCCATTTTGAATTTTTAGAATCAGCTAAGTGTACTAGAATGATCACAAGACAAATACTGTTGCTTTACGTTGTTTTCATAAGACGGTCACCAAAAAGCATCATGTATGGCTAGAGTATTGGGAAAGTCAGGGTTTGTTATGTACCTTATCAGTTACCCAAGCTTCACTCACTTGAATTAAGTGTTTGTCGTTAGGTAGGAAATGTTAAAGTTTTATCCTAGACTTGAAAAGTGAAGGAAATCCATGGTTATAAGGGGATGTGCATGAAGAAGTAAATCCCTAAGAAGTTGTGAAGAAAGCTTGTTCAATCTCTTGTTGAGAGTGTGTCTACACTGGGGAGAAATGGGTACACATTCTGATTTTCAATTTTTTCCCTCAGACATAACCCTCGTCACAGCCCTCTCCCTAAGTGTACTAGTCAAATTCATTTTGTTTTGAAAAACTATGGGTGTATATATAGCCTTTCTATCTTTAAAATAACTTTTCTTGACAAGTTCAAAAATGTAAGACATATGACAGAGCAGAAATTTTCTTCAATTATATAGTTTTATTTTCCACAGTGCTGCAGCTGAAGTTTGCCCTGTTGTCAGTTCATACATGAGTCCTGTTGACACTTCTTTTCTCTTAAGTGCCAGGGGTTTGGCTTTGAAGGTTTTCCTAACTCAGTCTTTAGGCACCACTCTAATTACACTATTAAACAAGATGAAAATAATTCAGATAACAAAACCTTCTTTAGAGATACCCATCCAACGAATTAAGTATAAAAAACGTATTCAGTAGAGTATATTGCAAAAAAAAAGGTTAAATGAGACTTAAAAATGGCAAATTATCTTAATATCCTTTATTAGGACATGTAAGAACTAATGCAAACGTGATGAGAAATAGCTGTCAGGTTTGTAAAAGCAATTTTTGACTCACTGTTATTCTCTCTCTCTTTCTGGATTTTCTTTAGAGAAATATTGGAACTTTCATGCTATAATATGAATTTATTCAAGCCTAAAATGTTATTTTATTACATTAAACATTTATATTTATCGAACATAAAACACTGACCAGAATATTTTAACATTTCAAATGGTTCATATCATTTAAATGTTTTATGTCACAAATTCACACAGAAATCATACACTAATATTGTGTGTGTCGGTGTGTGAGAGAGAGAATTTTAAAAACAACTAAAACATGCTTTCTAAACTAGAGGAAGAAAAAAATTGATGAGGGAAAATAATCATCCAACATACAAGGAGGCAAGGGAAAAAGAGAAACATAGAAGTGGAAAAAATACTGCAAAATAAGAAAATACAAATGAATACAAATATATCAGTCCTCACAATCTATATAATTTGACTAGGATTCCAGTTAAAAGCCGAGATGTTTAGATTATTTTTAAATTAACTATATATTATTTACCAGTATACATTAAAAAATTCATAATAAGGACACCGAAAGGTAGTGAGTGAAAAGATGGGAAAATACGCACTAGGCAAATACTAACCAAAGCAAAGTTGATAGAGCTAAAGTGATACCAAATAAAACAGGCCTTAAGACAAAAACAATGTTCAAAATAAAGAGGGTCACAGGTACATACAATTCCCAATTCACCAAGAAAAGAATATATATAATTCTGAAGTTATATATACCTAAAACGTAGCTTTAAATATAGAGAGTAAAATTAGGAAAAATTACAAGGATAGAAAAATCCACCAGCACAGTTAGATTATATCACACCAATTTCAGTAATTGATTTTAAAAGTAGGCAAAAAAAAAAAATCACTAAGGATGAGGATTTGAACGCAATTAAAAAGCTTGATCTAATGTGTATATATATAGAATTCTGAGCTCACTATTAAATACATTTTCAAGTACACATGGAACATGTTTTTTGAAATGCATTATGAACTGGACATAAAGCAACTCCTTAATTTCAAAAATCTATATCATACATATCCTAATCTCTGAACTCAAGGAAATTAAGGTAGATATTATTACCAAAAGGGGAATTTTAAAATTTCATGCATTTGAAATTTAAACACATGCTTTAATTACCCGTGGGTAAAAGAAACCACACAAAAATTTAAAATACTTAGAACCAAATGTGAATGAAAAACTATATATAAAAATTTCCAGGGCTTCCCTGGTGGCACAGTGGTTGAGAATCTGCCTGCCAATGCAGGGGACACGGGTTCGAGCCCTGGTCTGGGAAGATCCCACATGCCGCGGAGCAACTAGGCCCATGTGCCACAACTACTGAGCCTGCGCGTCTGGAGCCTGTGCTCCGCTACGAGAGGCCACGACAGTGAGAGGCCCGCACACCGCGATGAAGAGTGGCCCCCGCTAGCTGCAACTAGAGAAAGCCCACGCACAGAAAGGAAGACCCAACACAGCCAAAAATAAAAATAAATTAAAAAAAAAAAAAAAAAAAAATTTCCAAGATGCAACTAGAGCATCTTCATGTTAAAAGAATACTTTATAGCTTACTTTTAGAAGTCTGAAAGTGAAAAGGGTGCTATATATAGGCTGCAGAAAACAAGCAGAAGTTATTTTGAAGCAGATGTAATGGTTCAAAATCTAAAATGATAGAACATACTAAAACTGACTCATGAAGAATTAGTTAATCCATATAGTCTATGACTATATCAAGGTTCATTCAGGGAAACAAAAAACTAATATAGGAACTGTGTAAAGAGGTTTTAGGACAACTGAGGCAACAGGGATAGTAACTGCAGGCAGTATCTGTTACTTCTAGAGCTGTGGGAAAATAGGAAGAGGTTACTATTTTCGGAATTTAACAGCTTGGAAAAGAGACTCCTCAGAGCTGGGACCCAGATCTCTGATGAGAGGGTGCTGTTCAGCAGGTGCTGATGTTCAGGGGTTCAGAGGAAGCCCCCCGTCCCTGCAGATCTTCGAATCAAACCACTGAGGAAGGAAGCACTGGCCACCTGGTGCTGGTGTCTCTAAGGAGAGACAGTGATGCTGGTTATGGGATTATAGAAAAAACTGGAACAAAAAATGTCACTGCCAAAGTAAAGAAACATTTCTGGGGTGCCATTAACAGGAAGCAAACACAGAAGGGACAGGTTCCTTCTCCTTCCTCCAGTCTCCTAGTCTCCCTTTAGCAGCTATTGGAAGAAACTAACAGGCAACCCTAAGGAAAGGAAAAATGTGGTTTGAAGATGTCATCCAATACTGGAATGTCATTTCCAGTATTGCAAGACAAAATAGAGAACAGGCTTTTTTAAATTTTATTGGAGTATAGTTGATTTCCAAGTTTGTGTTAGTTTCAGGAACATAGCATAGTGATTCAGTTATTCATATACATATATTCATTCTTTTTCAGATTCTTTTCCCATATAGGTTATTACAGAACATTGAGTAGAGTTCCCTGTGCTATACAGTAGGTCCTTGTTTGTTCTCTATTTTATATATAGTAGTGTGTGTATGTTAATCCCAAGCTCATAATTTATCCCTCCTCCCCTCCCTATCCCCTTTGGTAACCGTAAGTTTGCTTTCAAGTTCTGTGAGTCTGTTTCTGTTTTGTAAATAAGTTCACTTGTATCATTTTTTAGATTCCACATATAGTGATATCATATGATACTTACCTTTCTCTGTCTGATTTACTTAGTATGATAATCTCTAGTCTCATCCATGTTGCTGCAAATGGAATTACTTCATTCTTTTTTTATTGAAGGAAGGTAGTCCACTTGGTATTTATAAAGCATTAAATACTGAGGAACTTTCATAATTATGAAAACTGCTTAAGAAGTAGTGAGTTTAGCATTACAAGTACAAAAAGTACTAATGCCTATAGCTCATCTCCTGAGATGTTAGACTAAATTAAAAAGAAAAATTCTGAAAAAGAGTAAACTCTTGGTCTTGTTGCTTGGGAGAAAAATCTAAATTTTAGAGGCTAGCTCAAAAGTCTATCTTGGTTGCAGGCTTCAAGTCTGGTAGGAATCACAGCTGCTCAGTTGAAAACCTATTAAGAGTAGCAGCAAGGTTAATGAAGAGCAAGCTAAATCTCCTCAGAATAATTCATGCTGCCACAGATTTGCTCTGTGGACTTGGAGATGCTGCTGTTCACCCAGCACTGGGAGAGGGAAGGTGCACAAATGGACTCACAGTTTTGGATGTCAGAGGAGCTGAAGGACTGGTTAGGGAAACCATCTCCGGGATTGCTAATTGGAGCTTTAAGCGATGCAGAGGATTGCTGATTGCAGTTTCTCTCTGGATCTCAGTGTCTGATAAAGCAGACATAGTGGCACCGCTCTTCATATTGGCTCCGCAGGCTGCCACTTACCAAGCAGGCATTCCCAACCAGAGCTCTAACCACGCGACTACAGTGGGCCCATTCCACTGGGCAAAAGGTAATCCCTTTCTCCAAGCTTCTTCTAGAGGTTCATGCTTTTTCCTCAGTCTTCTATCCTCAGTTTGAATTCCAAGTTTGCCTATCCCCAGGGACTCCTGAGCTGCAGCTTCAGTCTCCATAAAGCCTCGGAGCTGCCCAAGTCGAGGTTTTTCTTTTTTACAAAACAAACGTCCTATTGAAGACTTGATTCCTTTCTTCTTGGGGGCTTTGTGAAGAGAGTCTTGGTGGCTGTTGGCACTGCCAAGCCCAAGGCTTTCAGGCTTGAGGGAGGCAGTTAAACTACTTAGGGCATCATTGCGGTAGGAAGAAGGGAGGGTGTGAGTCATCCTGTTGGCTCTAGGGGGAGGGGTAGGAGAAGTTTCACATTTAATTGTTGATTTATCCTCCCGACCATCTTCTTCTACCACTGCAGTCTTTCTCCGATGTTTCCTTAGATCACTTGGCAGTGTCGTGACTCCCATCCGATCCATATCCCTGGCAGGACTTTGAGGGGTGAGCTTTGGTGTTGAGTGTCCACTGGGGGGGAGATGAACTGGCCAGTGAAGAAGCTGTAATCGAGGCAGTGATGGAGGTACCTGAAAGGACCCTCGCTAAATTCAGGCCTTCCAGACTCACACTAGCCACTCTATTCTCAATTTCTTCAGCATGTAACTCTACATTGTTTTTCTTCCTGAATTAGTCTGATTTCTTTGTTGATAGCATCCAGCTGTTCCTGAAGCATCATGGCTAGGGTCTGGGCATCAGAATGACCACTTGGAGAGTGAAGATCCATTGAGCTAAAAATCGTTTCTCTTTCATCATCATCAATGTCAGACATTTCTATGTCACTTTCAAAAGGGAGACTGCTTAGCACTGCAATTTGTTGTGTTCTATTCCATTCGTGATCCCCAAGAGATTTCACCTTTGGCTCATCTCTCCGCACACCCATGTGACCTCTCCTTGGTCTTCTTATTACTTTGGTTGTTCTGTAATCAGACTGGCTGTCCACTAGGGATCCAACAGAATACCGCAGCTCAGCTGAGGTGTCTAGATGAGTTCTTGATATTGTGGGTTCAATTAAAGAGTCAGTTCTCATTTTCATCTGGTCAAGTTCAGATCTCAGCTTTTCAATTTCTTCTGCTAATCTTTCCTTATCATGTAAAGATTCTTCCAGATTCTTTCTGAAAGTTTCTGATTCTTGAATTAAAACATTCCTCTCTTCTAGAGCAGCCATTCGTTCCTTTAAGTGTAGCTGTAAGCGTTTGTTGGATCCAGTCAGAAGTCTATCCACAGTATCGGATAATCTTTTGTTGTACTCCTCATTCATTTTCTCTCTTTGCCTAGCTCTTTGAAGTTCTTGATTTTTCTCTTCAATTTGACCTTCTAGATGCCTCATAAATTCTTCAATGTTTCCATGTCTTTCTTCAGCCTTTGTTAGGGCTGCAGTTCTCTGAGCCAGTTCAGCCTCTACTTCAGGTAAGCTCTCAGCTTTTCCCATAGTTTGCTGTAACTTTTGCTCAGCCAGCTCAAGACGCTCTTGTAACTGTCTGTTCTTCTCTTCCATCTGCCATAGGATGGCCTCTTTATTTGCTAACTCATTTTCTAGTTTGTCATTCATGTCATGTATGGAGGTAGATTCTCTCTGAGCACTGAGGTAACGCTTCTCAAGGGTCATGATTCTTTCTTCCATGTCTTCCTTCTGTGCCATGGCCTCCCTAATGTCCCTTTGATACTTAGTGTTCCATTTCTTCTGTTTTAATGAGACCCTTTCTTGCTGTCTCTACTTCCTGTTCCACCTCTCCCACTTGAGAAGAAAGGGCTGCTAAACATTCTTTCATTTGGGCCATTTCATACTTTTGTTTTTCAAGCAATTCTTATAGTTCAACTACAAGACTTGTTTCATCAGTTGAGTCTATAGAGCCATTGGACAAACGCTTTTCATGGACTTTCTGGCCAAGTTCCATCCCTTCAAGATGGTCTGACTCTGTGGATCCCTCACTTGATGCCATTTTTCTTTGTACGAACATTTTGTTCATGCAAAGCAGCAATCTCCTGATTAGCAGCAGCTAGTTCTTCTTCCAGTGCAGAGACTCTAAAGAAACCCTCAGTCACTCCCTTACCTTCCATCCAAAGCCTTGAGGTGCTCAAATAAAGATTTCAGTGACCTGAGAACCTCGACTTCGCTGGACATTCCAGAGGGGGACAGGGCTTGTCACTTCACCACCGTCATTCTTAGTGACCTTTCATATCGTGACACAAGGTACTCCAAATGCTTCAATAACAGTCTTGTATTGTTTCTTTCAGCTTTAAGTTCAGAAATTTCTTCTTCCTTTTTTAGAAGTTGTTCCCTGCTGGCATTTAATTCTTTTGTCAGTGCAGCAAATTCCGGTGGATCAACCCCCTTAGAACCAGTCAGCCCTCCTGTCAGGGATTCAATATTCTGCTGGTGTTGGAGGGTCTCCTGCAGAGGCAGGGGGTGGCTGTGGTTCACTGCGGGGACAAGGACACTGGCAGCAGAAGTTCTGGGAAGTACCCCTTGGCGTGAGCCTTCCTGGAGTCTGCCATTAGCCCCACCAAAGAGCCTCTAGGCTCCAGTCTATTCCATTCTTTTTTATGGCTGAGTAATATTCTATTGTATATATGTACCATATCTTCTTTATCCATTCATCTGTTGATGGATATTTAGGTTGCTTCCATGTCTTAGCTATTGCAAATAATGTAGCAATGAACACTCTGTATCTTTTTAAATTTTTTTCCAGATAAACGCCTGGAGTGGGATTGCTGGATCATATGCTAGTTCTATTTTTAGCTTTTTAGGGAACCTCCATACTGTTTTCCATAGTGGTTGTACCAGTTTACATTCCCACCAACAGTGTAAGAGGGTTCCCTTTTCTCCACACCCTCTCCAGCATTTATTGTTTGTAGACTTTTTGATAATGGCCATTCTGACTGGTGTGAGGTGATACCTCATTGTAGTTCTGATTTGCATTTCTCTAATATTATAATTAGCGATGTTGAGCATCTTTTCATGTGTGAGAACTGTTACTTTTGAGCATAGTCCTGGGTACTTGTGGTAGAGAAGAAGAAATTCTGAAAATAAATGAGCTAAATATACAACTTTAAGAAGTTAGAAAAACAGAATAACTCTAAAGAAATTAGGCAGGTCTAATTAATAAAGATAAAAATAAGTGAAATAGAAAATAAAGATTCAATAGACAGAATGAGGAAAGCCAAAATATAGTTCTTCAAAAAGAATAAGAAAATTGACAAAACTGAAAAAGAAAAAGGCATAGGTAAATAATTTGGGAAAAGGAAAAGGAAGACATACAAACACTGCAGAAATCAAGCAGAGGATATTATGAACAGCTGTATGCCAAAAACTTTAGAAATACGTGAAATGGTCAAATTATTAAAACAGTCTCAATAAGTAGAAACTCTAGTCTATGGCCATTGAAGAAATTAGACTTGTAGTCATTTTTCTCCCACAAATCAAACACCAGGCTCAGATGGTTTTATAGGACAATTCTACTTCTTTCAAGGAAAAGAAGAAGAATTTTTCACAAACTCTTTAGGGCCTATAACAAAAACCAGAGTGGAATATTTCTTCTAAAAGTTATAACTTAATACCAAAACCACAATTAGTAAAAGAAAAGATATAGGCCAGTTCAAAGAACAAATCTGTCAGTGTATATAAAAACACAAGATGTATTCAATAGTGAAATGCTACAAGTGTTCTCCTTAAGGAACAGTATAAACATACTCACTATCATCATGGGTATTCAACATTGTACTGGAGGTCTTAAAATAATGTGACAAGGAGAAAATGGTAGAAAAGTAATGGAAGGAGAAAAATGTCATCTATAGATGATATGATCATCTACATAGACAACACAAAGGGGGATATACAAATTACTGAAATTGTTATGGAAACCTGTCAAGGTGGCAATATGTAAGATTAATACACAAAAAACAGCTGCGTTTCTATATACCAGCAACGAACAGAAAATTCAGGGTTTTTTTTGTTTTTTGTTTGTTTGTTTGCGGTACGTGGGCCTCTCACCTTTGTGACCTCTTCTGTCGCGGAGCACAGGCTCCAGACGCGCAGGCCCCAGACGCGCAGGCTCAGCGGCCATGGCTCACGGGCCCAGCCGCTCCACGGCATGTGGGATCCTCGCGGACTGGGGCACGAACCCATGTCCCCTGCATCGGCAGGCAGACTCTCAACCACTGCGCCACCAGGGAAGCCCAAATTCAGGTTTTTTTAAAGTTACTGTTTACACAGCAACTGAAAATAGATGGTATTTAGGAATACATATATCAAACAATAAACAAGCTTTCTACAGGGAAAATAATAAAACTGAATCAAAAGACATTTAAAAAGTTCTAAATAAAGAGAGATACATGTTATGTTCATCTATTGAAGAGTTAATATTGTAAAGATATAAGTGCTTACTCAAGTTATTCATATTTACTGGAATTACAGATTTTTTAAAAAGATTTAAAAATTTAGATGGAAGAGCAAAGAGCCAAGACAGTCCTAAAGAATCAAGTAGAGAGAATTTTCCTGCCAGACAAATTCATAATAATTAAAACTGTAACTGGTGCAGAGATAGAGCAATGGAATAGAATGGAAAAATAAGAAAATGGTCTCTGCACATAGAAAACTTGACATAAGGCACAACTAAATTCAGGATTAGTGGGAAAGGACAGATTATTCAATAAATGGTTCTAAAATAATTGCTCATCTATAAGGACAAAACTGTAAACTGATCCTTACCTCATACCTTACACAAAAAATCAGTTTCTAACGTATCAAGCTGTAAGTACAAAAGGCAAAACATTAGAAATTCTAGAAGAAAATAAAAGAGAAAAACCTCTATATCCTTAGGGATTTTAAAACAAAAATTATGTAAACTATGCCAAGTATTAAGAAATTCAGCTTCATCACAATTCAGAACCATGCATTAAAAGACCCTTGTAAAGACCTGTGGTTGCCAAAGGGGGAGGGGATTGGGGAAGGAATGTATTGGGAGTTTGGGATTAGCAGATGCAAACTATTATATGTAGAATAGATAAACAACAGGGTTCTACTGTACAGCACAGGGAACTATATTCAATATCCTGTGATAACCCACAATGGAAAAGAATACGAAAAATAATGTGTATATATGTATAACTGAATTACTTTGCTGTGCAGCAGATACTGACACAACATTGTAAATCAATTATACTTCAATTAAAAAAAAAAGACCCTGTGAAGGGTGTAAAAGACAAACCACAAACTGAGAAAATGTATTTGTGATACACATAACAAAAAATATAAAAAGGACTAGTGTCCACAATATATAAAAACCTCGTGTGTCAATAGAAGAATATAAACAATCGTTTATTTATTTATTTATTGGGTGACACGAATAGCCAATAATTATCAGAAGATTCTCTATCTCATTACAATCAGTGAACATTTAAATAATAATATACCATTTCACAGCTGCCAGACTAGAAAAAAATTAAAGTCTGACAAAACCAAGTGACGAGAGGAACATAGAACAGTAGAATTTATTGGAGCAGGTAAGAACACAAATTGGGACAATGATCTTGGGGAATAATTTACCTACCATTCAACTTCCATGTGCATAAACCCCTTGCCCCAGCAATTCTAATCCAAATCTTTGCACATGTGCACCAAGAAACATGATGAAAAATGTTTATAGTAGCATTGCTCATAACAGCAACAAACACTAGAAACAACTCAATTGTCCATTGAAATTAGAATGGATAAATTGTAGTATAATCACATAATGAAATACTGTGCTGTAGTAAAAATGAATTACAGCTATAGGCACCAACATAAATGAATTTCAGAAGAAAATTTGAGCTCAAAAAGCAAATTGCAGAATACAGAAGTACAGTTCCATTCATATGAAGTTCAAAAATAGGCATAGCTAAACAATATATTGTTCAGGGACACATACATGCGATTAAAATATGAAGAAAAGGTACAGGGAGATTATCACAAAACTTAGTATAGTGATTGCATCTGGGAAGGGAGAGAGTGGTGTTGCTATCATGGAGGGGTACACAGTAGCGTCCAAAAATATTAGTAACGTTTTGTTTTTTAAGCTGGCTGATAAGCAAGGTTTGTTCCTTTTATTTTTGTTATTTTATACAGTTATACACTTTTACTCTGTATGATACACTCAAAATGAAATATTTTATAAAATTTAAAAAATTTTACTTTTATATTAGTTGTTTGGTTTGGCTTTATAAAGTAACCAATGGATTCGTTTAATATTTTTCTTTATCCTAGTCTGATAAATTCCACTGCCCCCTTGGGTTACAAAATTAAACATTTTAAACCACCATCCTCAAAAAGTCTAAATAATTTTGACTGAACTATTTAACATTTTGATTTTTTACAAACATGTATGTATACACATATATATGAATTTTAATATGACACCTGTGAAATAGTTTAAAAACATACATACCTATCCAAATGCAAGCTAATATAGACATGGTGCATGTATTTTTGTTTTGAATTTTATTATATATATATTTTTTATACAGCAGGTTCTTATTAGTTAACCATTTCATACATATTAGTATATATATATATATGTCAATCCCAATCTTCCAATTCATCACACCACCACCACCCCCACCCAGCTTTCCCCCCTTGGTGTCCATACAATTGTTCTCTACATCTGTGTCTCAATTTCTGCCGTGCAAACTGGTTCATCTGTACCATTTTTCTAGGTTCCACATATATGCGTTAATATACGATTTTTGTTTTTCTCTTTCTGACTTACTTCACTCTGTATGACAGTGTCTAGATCCATCCATGACTCTACAAATGACCCAGTTTCGTTCCTTTTTATGGCTGAGTAATATTCCATTGTATATATGTACCACAACTCCTTTATCCATTTGTCTGTCGATGGGCATTTAGGTTGCTTCCATGTCCTGGCTATTGTAAATAGTACTGCAGTGAACATTGGGGTGCATGTGTCTTTTTGAATTATGGTTTTCTCAGGGTATATGACCAGTAGTGGGATTGCTGGGTCATATGGTAATTCTATTTTTAGTCTTTTAATGAACCTGCATACTGCTCTCCATAGTAGCTGTATCAATTTACATTCCCACAAACTGTGCAAGAGGGTTCCCTTTTCCCCACACCCTCTCCAGCATTTGTTTGTAGGTTTTCTGATGATACCCATTCTAACTGGTGTGAGGTGATACCTCATTGTAGTTTTGATTTGCATTTCTCTAATAATTAGTGATGTTGAGCAGCTTTTCATGTGCTTCTTGGTCATCTGTATGTCTTCTTTGGAGACATGTCTATTTAGGTCTTCTGCCCATTTTTGGATTGGGTTGTTTGTATTTTTAATATTGAGCTGCATGAGCTGTTTATACATTTTGGAGATTAATCCTTTGTCCATTGATTCATTTGCAAATATTTTCTCCCATTCTGAGGGTTGTCTTTTCTTCTTGTTTATGGTTTCTTTTGGTGTGCAAAAGCTTTTAAGTTTCATTAGGTCCCATTTGTTTATTTTTGTTTTTATTTCCATTACTCTAGGAGGTGGATCAAAAAAATTCTTGCTGTGATTTATGTCAAAAATTGTTCTACCTAGGTTTTCCTCTAAGTTTTATACTGTCCAGTCTTACATTTAGGTCTTTAATCCATTTCGAGTTTATTTTTGTGTGTGGTGTTAGGGAATGTTCTAATTTCGTTCTTTTACATGTAGCTGTCCAGTTCTCCCAGCACCACTTATTGAAGAGACTGTCTTTTCTCCACTGTATATCCTTGCCTCCTTTGTCATATACTAGTTGACCATAGGTGTGTGGGTTTATCTCTGGGTTTTCTATCCCATTCCATTGATCTATATTTCTGTTTTTGTGCCACTACCATATTGTCTTGATTACTGTCACTTTGTAGTATTGTCTGAAGTCAGGGAATCTGATTCCTCCAGTTCCGTTTTTTTTCCTCAAGACCGCATTGGCTATTCGGGGTCTTCTGTGTCTCTATACAAATTTTAAGATTTTTTGTTCTAGTTCTGTAAGAAATGCCATTGATGGGCTTCCCTGGTGGCACAGTGGTTGAGAGTCTGCCTGCCGATGCAGGGGACACGGGTTTGTGCCCCGGTCCGGGAAGATCCCACATGCCGTGGAGCGGCTGGGCCTGTGAGCCATGGCCGCTGAGCCTGCGCGTCCGGAGCCTGTGCTCCACAACGGTAGAGACCACAGCAGTGAGAGGCGCGTGTACTGCAAAAAAAAAAAAAAAAAAAAAAAAAGAAATGCCATTGGTAATTGGTAGGTTTATTCCTAGATATTTTATTCTTTTTATTGCAATGGTAAATGGGAGTGTTTCCTTAATTTCTCTTTCATATTTTTCATCATTACTGTATAGGAATGCAAGAGATTTCTGTGCATCACAGAAACTTCTATCCTGCAACTTTACCAAATTCATTGATTAGCTCTAGTAGTTCTCTGGTGGCATCTTTAGGATTCTCTATGTATACTATCATATCATCTGCAAACAGTGACAGTTTTACTTCTTGTTTTCCAATTTGTATTCTTTTTATTTCTTTTTCTTCTCTGACTGACGTGGCTAGGACTTCCCAAACTATGTTGAATAATAGCGGTGAGAGTGGACACCCTTGTCTTGTTCCTGATCTTAGAGGAAATGCTTTCAGTTTTTCACCATTGAGAATGATGTTGGCTGAGGGTTTGTTGTATATGGCCTTTATTATGTTGAGGTAGGTTCCCTCTATGCCCACTTTCTGGAGAGTTTTTATCATAAATGGTTGTTGAATTTTGTCAAAAGCTTTTTCTGCATCCATTGAGATGATCATATGGTTTTTCTTCTTCAGTTTTTTAATATGGTGTATCACATTGATTGACTTGCATATACTGAAGAATCCTGGCATCTCTGGGATAAATCCCACCTGATCATAGTGTACAATCCTTTTAATGTGTTGTTGGATTCTGTTTGCTAGTATTTTCTTGAGCATTTTTGCATCTATATTCATCAGTGTTATTGGTCTGTAACTTTCTTTTTTTGTAATATCTTTGTCTGGTTTTGGTATCAGGGTGATGGTGGCCTCATAGAATGAGTTTGGGAGTGTTCCTTCCTCTGCAATTTTTTAAAAGAGTTTGAGAAGGATGGGTGTTATCTCTTCTCTAAATGTTTGATAGAATTTACCTGTGAAGCCATCTGGTCCTGGACTTTTGTTTGTTGGAAAATTTTTATTCACAGTTTCAATTTCATTACTTGTGATGGGTCTGTTCATATTTTCTATTTCTTCCTGGTTCAGGCTTGGAAGTTTATACCTTTCTAAGAATTTGTCCATTTCTTCCAGGTTGTCCATTTTATTGGCATAGCATTACTTGTAGTAGTCTCTTAGGATGCTTTGTATTTCTGAGGTATCTGTTGTAAGTTCTCCTTTTTCATTTCTAATTTTATTGACTTGAGTCCTCTCCCTCTTTTTCTCGATGAGTCTGGCTAATGTTTTATCAATTTTATTTACCTTCTCAAAGAACCAGGTTTTAGTTTTATTGATCTTTCCTATTGTTTTCCTTGTTTCTATTTCATTTATTTCTGCTCTGATCTTTATGATTTCTTTCCTTCTACTGACTTTGGGTTTTGTTTGTTCTTCTTTCTCTAGTTCCTTTAGATGTAAGGTTAGATTGTTTATTTGAGATGTTTGTTGTTTCTTGAGGTAGAATTGTATTGCTATAAAATTCCCTCTTAGAACTGCTTTTGCTTCATCCCATAGGTTTTGGATCGTCGTGTTTTCATTGTCATTTGTCTCTAGGTATTTTTTGATTTCCTCTTTGATTTCTTCAGTGATCTTTTGGTTATTTAGTAACGTCTGTCTGTACAATTTTACATTTGTAAAATAAGAAATGAATGTTGGTTCATTCAGTGTGCTTTCTTACTTGAAATAAGAATACTAGAGTTTCCCCATAGTTTTAACTTTGAAACTCTAGACAAGCATCTGATATTCAGAGTGAAACTTTTTGAGGCAGAAAGGATAGTGATTTAAGAGCACGGGCTCTGGAACCAAACTTTCTTGTTTCTAAACTTAGCTCCACAGTTCACTACGTCTGTGGCCTTGGGTGAACTTACTTAACATCTCTTCGCTCTTGCTTCCTCATCAGTAAAACAGGCAAAAGTACAAATACCATAGAATTGTGGTGAGCACTACATAAATTACTACATGTAGTAAAAAGTATATGTAACTGACACATAGTGAATACTCAAAATCGAGCTCAGTTAGAATTCAGACAGTCAAAAATGAGGGGCTGTGGTCATCCATAATTCAGGAAGTGAGACCAATAATGATTATTCTCACATAAAATTGCTTTGCTTTATAAAACCACAAATTTAAGTTATGTGACATAAGATGTTCTGTAGATTGTCATAGTCTCCTCAAAATCCTTTGAGATCAAGTGTTTAAAAGGTCCCTGGAAATCATCTACTCTACACATTTTAGAGCTAAGGAAACTGGATTTCAGAGAGGTTAAATGACTTGGGTCAAATGACAGCAGTAGCACCTAAACATCCATTTAAGGAGACTGCTTAACAAAAGAAGAGAATGTGAGATTATGAACAAAACAACTTCACATCCCTCACCCAGCCTAACTCTTCAGAACTCCACCTGAGTGCAACCAGAACCAGCAGACCAAGGAATGGAAATCCAACCAGAGAGAGGGAAGAGCCAGGAATTTGCTGGAGCTCAATTAGGATACAAATGTATTGTGGACCTGTGTATGTTTATTCCACAAACACTTGTTGGCCACCCAATATCCACACAGTGTTTTGGTTAGAAAGCTCAACATCATTTCTTTCATATGCAGAAACACTTGAGCCTCAGATCCCTCTGTCTCATTCATGTCTTAAGATCTGGTATATAGCAGTAGTCACAGATGAAGTCTCTCTCGATGCAACGGTGTGGCAACATGGGAAGACATGGGGTTTAGAGTCTCCAGTATGTCTGCCACTTATGAGCTCTGTAATCTTTCTTTTTTAATTTTTTAATTTAATTTTATTTATTTGTTTATACAGCAGGTTCTTATTAGTTACCCATTTTATACATATTAGTGTATACATGTCAATCCCAATCTCCCAATTCATCACACCACCACCCCCTGTCCCACCACTTTTCCCCCTTGGTGTCCATATGTTTGTTCTCTACATCTGTGTCTCTATTACTGCCCTGCAAACTGGTTCATCTGTACCGTTTTACTAGGTTCCACATATATGCATTAATATACGATATTTGTTTTTCTCTTTCTGACTTATTTCATTCTGTATGACAGTCTCTAGATCCATCCATCTAGATCCATTTGTAGAGTCTCTAGACTCTACAAATGACTGAATTTTGTTTCTTTTTATAGCTGAGTAATATTCCATTGTATATATATACCACATATTCTTTATCCATTCATCCAATGATGGACACTTAGGTTGTTTCCATCTCCTGGCTATTGTAAATAGAGCTGCAATGAACATTTTGATACATGACTCTTTTTGAATTATGGTTTTCTCAGGGTATATGCCCAGTAGTGGGATTGCTGGGTCATATGGTAGTTCTATTTGTAGTTTTTAAGGAACCTCCATAGTGTTCTCCATAGTGGCTGTATCAATTTACATTTCCACCAACAGTGCAAGAGGGTTTCCTTTCTCCACACCCTCTCCAGCATTTGTTGTTTGCAGATTTTCTGATGATGCCCATTATAACTGGTGTGAAGTGATACTTCACTGTAGTTTTCATTGTATTTCTCTAATAATTAGTGATGTTGAGCAGCTTTTCACGTGCTTCTTGGCCATCTGTATGTCTTCTTTGGAGACATGTCTATTTAGGTCTTCTGCCCATTTTTGGATTGGGTTGTTTGTTTTTTAATATTGAGCTGCATGAGCTGTTTATATATTTTGGAGATTAATCCTTTGTTGATTTATTTGCAAATACTGTCTCCCATTCTGAGGGTTGTCTTTTCATCTTGTTTGTAGTTTCCTTTGATTTGCAAAAGCTTATAAGTTTCATTAGGTCCCATTTGTTTATTTTTATTTCCATTACTCTAGGAGGTGTATCAAAAATGATCTTGCTGTGATTTATGTCAAAAAGTGTTCTTCCTATGTTTTCCTCAAAGAGTTTCATAGTGTCTGGTCTTATATTTAGGTCTCTAATCCCTTTTGAGTTTATTTCTGTGTATGGTGTTACAGAGAGTTCTAATTCCGTTCTTTCACATATAGCTGTCCAGTTTTCCCAACATCACTTACTGAAGAGACTGTCTTTTCTCCATTGTATATCCTTCCCTCCTTTGTCATGAATTAGTTGACCATAGGTGCATGGGTTTATCTCTGGGCTTTCTAACCTGTTCCACTGATCTATATTTCTGTTTTTGTGCCAGTACCATACAGTCTTGATTACTGTAGCTTTTGTAGTATAGTCTGAAGTCAGGGAGTCTGATTCCTCCAGCTCCTTTTTTTCCCTCAAGACTGCTTTGGCTATTCGGAGTCTTTTGTGTCTCCCTACAAATTTTAAGATTTTTTGTTCTAGTTCTGTCAAAAATGCCATTGGTAATTTGATAGGGATTGCATTGAATATGTAGATTGCTTTCACTAGTATAGTCATTTTCACAATATTGATTCTTCCAATCCAGGAACAGGGGTATATCTCTCCATCTGTTTGTATCATCTTTAATTTCTTTCATCAGTGTCTTATAGTTTTCTGCATACAGGTCTTTTGTCTCCCTAGGTAGGTTTATCCCTAGATATTTTATTCTTTTTGTTGCAGTGGTAAATGGGAGTGTTTCCTTAATTTCTCTTTCAGGTTTTTCATCATTAGTGTATAGGAATGCAAAAGATTTCTGTGCATTAGTTTTGTATCCTGCAATTTTACCAAATTAATTCATTAGCTCTAGCAGTTTTCTCGTAGCATCTTTAGGATTCTCTATGTATAGTATCATGTCATCTGCGAACAGTGACAGTTTTACTTCTTCTATTATGATTTGATTTCCTTTTATTTCTTTTCCTTCTCTGATTGCTGTGGCTAGGACTTCCAAAGCTATGTTGAATAATAGCACTGAGAGTGGGCAACCTTGTCTTGCTCCTGATCTTAGAGGAAATGCTTTCAGTTTTTGACCACTGAGAACAATGTTGGCTGTGGGCTTGTCATATATGGCCTTTATTATATTGAGGTAGGTTCCCTCTGTGTCCACTTTCTGGAGAGTTTTTATCATAAATGGGTGTTGAATTTTGTAAAAAGCTTTTTCTGCATCCATTGAGATGATCATATGATTTTTCTTCAATTTGTTAATATGGTGTATCACATTGGTTGATTTGCATATATTGAAGAATCCTTGCATACCTGGGATAAATCCCACTTGAACATAGTGTATGATCCTTTTAATGTGTTGCTGGATTCTGTTTGCTAGTATTTTGTTGAGCATTTTTGCATCGATATTCATCAGTGACATTGGTCTGTAATTTACTTTTTTTGTTGTGTCTTTGTCTGGTTTTGGTGTCAGGGTGATGGGAGCCTCATAGAATGAGTTTGGGAGTGTTCTTTCCTCTGAAGATTTTTGGAAGGGTTTGAGGAGGATGGGTGTTAGCTTTTCTCTAAATGGTTGATAGAATTCACCTGTGAAGCCATCTGGTCCTGGACTTCTGTTTCTTGGAAGATTTTTAATCACAGTTTCAATTTCATTACTTGTGATGGGTCTGTTCATATTTTCTATTTTTTCCTGGTTCAGTCTTGGAAGGTTATACCTTTCTAAGAATTTGTCCATTTCTTCCAGGTTGTCCATTTTATTGGCGTAGAGTTGCTTGTAGTAGTCTCTTAGGGTGCTTTGTATTTCTGCGGTGTCAGTTGTTACTTCTCCTTTTTCATTTCTAATTCTGTTGACTTGAGTCCTCTCCCTTTTTTTCTTGATGAGTCTAGCTAACGGTTTTTCAATTTTGTTGATCTTCTCAAAGAACCAGATTTCAGTTTTATTGATTTTGCTATTGTTTCCTTCATTTCTTTTTCATTTATTTCTGATCTGATCTTTATGATTTCTTTCCTTCTGTTAAGTTTGGGGGTTTTTTGTTCTTCTTTCTCTAATTGCTTTAGGTGTAAGGTTATGTTGTTTATTTGAGATTTTTCTTGTTTCTAAAGGTAGGATTGTATTGCTATCAACTTCCCTCTTAGAACTGCTTTTGTTGCATCCCATAGGTTTTGGATCATCGTGATTTCATTGTCATTTGCCTCTATGTATTTTTTGATTTCCTCTTTGATTTCTTCAGTGATCTCTTTGTTATTTAGTAATGTAGTGTTTAGCCTCCATGTGTTTGTGTTTTTTCCTTTTTTTCCCCTGTAATTGATTTCTAATCTCATAGTGTTGTGGTCAGAAAAGATGCTTGATATGATTTCAATTTCCTTAAATTTACTGAGGCTTCATTTGTGAGCCAAGATATGATCTATCCTTGAGAATGTTCCACATGCATTTGAGAAGAAAGTGTAATCTGCTGTTTTTGGATGGAATGTCCTATAAATATCAATTAAATCTACCTGGTCTGTTGTGCCATTTAAAGCTTGTGTTTCCTGATTTTCTGTCTGGATGATCTGTCCATTGGTGTAAGTGAGGTGTTAAAGTCCCCCACTGTTTTTGTGTTACTGTTGATTTCCTCTTTTATAGCTGTTAGCAGTTGCCTTATGTATTGAGGTGCTCCTATGTTGGGTGCATATATAATTATAATTGTTATATCTTCTTCTTGGATTGATCCCTTGATCATTATGTAGTGTCCTTCCTTGTCTCTTGTAACATTCTTTATTTTAATGTCTACTTTATCTGATATGAGTATTGCTGCTCCAGCTTTCTTTTGATTTCCATTTGTATGGAATATCTTTTTCTATCCCTTCACTTTCAGTCTGTATGTGTCCCTAGGTCTGAAATGGGTCTCTTGTAGACAGCATATATATGGGTCTTGTTTTTGTATCCATTCAGCAAGCCTGTGTCTTTTGGTTGGAGCATTTAATCCACTTAGGTTTAAGGTAATTATCAATATGTATGTTCCTATTACCATTTTCTTAATTGTTACCAGTTTGTTTTTGTAGGTCCTTTACTTCTCTTGTGTTTCCCAATTAGAGATGTTCCTTTAGCATTTGTTGTAGAGCTGGTTTGGTGGTGCTGAATTCTTTTAGCTTTTGCTTGTCTGTAAAAATCTCATTGAGATCCTTGCTGGGTAGAGTAATCTTGGTTGTGGTTCTTTCCTTTCATCATTTTAAATATATCATGCCACTCCCTTCTGGTCTGTAGAGTTTCTGCTGAGAAATCGACTATTACCCTTATGGGAGTTCCCTTGTATATAATTTGTTGTTTTTCCCTTGTTGCTTTCAGTAATTTTTCCTTGTCTTTAATTTTTGTCAGTTTGATTACTATGTGTCTTAATGTGTTTCTCCTACGGTTTATCCTGTATGGGATTCTCTGTGCTTCTTGGACTTGGGTGGCTATTTCCTTTCCCATGTTAGGGAAGTTTTTGACTACAGTCTCTTCAAATATTTTCTCGGGTCCTTTCTCTCTCTCTTCTCTTTCTGGGACCCCTATAATGCAAATGTTGTTGCATTTAATGTTGTCCCAATGGTCTCTTAGTCTGCCTTCATTTCTTTTCATTCTTTTTTCTTTATTCTGTTCTGCAGCAGTGAATTCCACCATTCTGTCTATCAGGTCATTTATCAGTTATTCTGCCTCAGTTATTCTGCTATTTTTTTCCCTCATTTCATTAGACAATATATTTTGTACATCATTCCAAATAAGTACATATTCACAACTTTCTTTTTTTTCACACACACACACACTGCATTTTATTTTTACAAGAGATAAACTGACACCAAGTTGTGCAAAATGCACAACCAAGCATTGTAAATGGATGAGCAAAATAAAAGCAACAATGATTGCAATTACCAAACACAAGTTATTCTATTGATTCCTTCTAGTGTAGTTTTCATTTCAGTTATTGTATTGTTCCTCTTTCTTTGTTTTTTAATTCTTCTAGGTCTCTGTTAAGCATTTCTTGCATCTTCTCGATCTTTGCCTCCCTTTTATTTCTGTGGTCCTGGATCATCTTCACTATTATTATTCTGAATTCTTTTTCTGGAAGGTTGCCTATCTCCACTTCATTTAGTTGTTTTTCTGGGGTTTTATCTTGTTCCTTTATCTGATACATAGCCCTCTGCCTTTTCATCTTGTCTGTCTTTCTGTGAATGTGGTTTTTGTTCCACAGGCAGCAGGATTGTACTTTTCCTGCTTCTGCTGTCTGCCTTCTGGTGGATTAGGCTATCTAAGAGGCTTGTGCACGTTTCCTGATGGGAGGGAGTGGTGGTGGGTAGAGCTGACTGTTGCTCTGTTGGGCAGAATGCAACAAAACTTTAATCTGCTTGTCTGCTGATGTGTGGGGCTGGGTTCCCTCCCTGTTGGTTGTTTGGCCTAAGGTGACCCAACACTGGAGCCTACCTGGCTCTTTGGTGGTGTTAATTTGGTGCACTCTGCGAGGGCTCATGCCAAGGTGTACTTCCCAGAACTGCTGCTGCCTGTGTTCTTGTCCTCACGGTGAGTCACAGCCACCCCCTGCCTCTTCAGGAGATCCTCCAACACTAGCAGTTAGGTCTGGTTCCGTCTCCTGTGGGGTCACTGCTCCTTTCCCTTCATCTTGATGCACACACTACTTTTTCTGTGCCCTCCAAGAGTGGAGTCTCTGTTTCCCCCAGTCCTGTCAAAGTCCTGCAATCAAATCCCGCTAGCCTCCAAAGTCTGATTTTCTAAGAATTCCTCCTCCCGTTGCCCAACCCCCAGGTTGGAAGCCTGACGTGAGGCTCAGAACCTTCACTCCAGTGGGTGGACTTCTGTGGTATAAGTGTTCTCCAGTCTGTTAGTCACCCACCCAGCAGTTATGGGATTTGATTTTATTGTGATTGCTACCTTCCTACTGTCTCATTGTGGCTTCTCCTTTGTCTGTGAATGTGTGGTATCTTTTTTGGTGAGTTGCAGTGTCTTCCTGTTGATGATTGTTCAGCAGTTAGTTGTGATTCCGGTGCTCTCACAAGAGGGAGTGAGCGCACGTCCTTCTACGCCGCCATTTTGAACCTATTTTTTCGACATGGTGCATGTTTTAAAGGATAGGTAGAATCACTATTGTTTTTGGACTAAGCAGCATGTGGCTAAAGATCAAATTAGATGTTTATACACTGAAATCTCGGGTAAACCTCTTTCTTGTTTTTGTTTTAATGGTACGAAGACAAGATGGCTTTGTCGACTGAAAAAAATGCACAACCTTAAAAGTTCAGAATTATGTTTTATTAGGTGGCTTTACTGAGGACTGTAACATGGGAAGCAGCCTCTCAGATAGCTCTGAGGAACGGTTCCCAAGAGGTATGGGAGAAACCAGGGTATATAGGAGTTTTAGCTGGGGTGGGGGTGGGGAAACATGTAGTAGAACATCAAAAGATTACTGCTAATCACAAAAAGCAGACATCTCAATTTAATGATTTTCTATGTATAGGAAAATGCAAGAGTCTGGGCTTATTGATATCATTCCTTTGATATGCTCCTTAACTTTATAGGGCCAGTATCATTTTTTCCTCCATCCTGAATTCCCCTCAGGATGCATGGGGTGGGGGGCTGATGCAGTGACTGATGGCTTTATGGCCACAACATCCTTTGTTTACTGAAATAGCAGGTGACATTCTTTGTCCACATTTGAGAAGAGCAGAGATGGGAATAGAACCTCATGTATCGTTGCAGAATAAACTAGGGGTTCCTGATATGTGACATAAATGTGGAAGGAGGAGAAGAGAAACCGTTTTCACCAAAAGAAATGAAGTAGTTAAAGTACGTCTCACTAAAAAGTCGGAAGTCCTCCCACCTTAGTCTCTATACCTCCCCATTCCCACCAAAAATAGGATTTATCAGGCTGGGTGTATAAGAGTTCAGGAGATCATTCCAAGAAAAAGCGCCACACTTTGGTGAAAACTGATACATCTAAGATGGTATGCAAGGTATTTAATGATCAGTTCAGTGCATGACCAGTCAGAAATTATGCTAGCAAGCCTTTAAACTGTTATCAGTGCATCCTAATATCAAGACTGGTATTTGTCGACCTTTTAATTTGTTTTATCGAGGTGGTGTCTGTTTTTTATCCTAGAATAGTGCCTTGCACACAGTAGTTGCTGAATAAATATTTGTTGAATGAATGACATGTTTAAAATTTTAAAAGCAGAGAGTAAAAGCTATAAAAGCTGTTAGAACAGAGTAAATATTTATAAAGCCATTTCATGTAGCCTGAGAGTAATAGCAGGAGATGAAAAACAGAAATTAGGAATGCTAGGGAGCAGAACACAGCAACTGCAAGGTACATGGGATTTGGAGTCTGAAAGGTGTGAGTTCAAAACTCTTTGCTGGCTACTGGATTTATAATCTCATATAAAGCTTCTCTGTTGTTTTACTGGCTGATTTTGGGGTTTGGTTTGGTTTTCCTGCATGTATTTTTTAAAAATTTTATTGGAGTATAGTTGATTTAAAATGTTGTGCTAGTTTCTGCTGTACAGCAAAGTGTATCATTCATACATATACATATATTCACTCTTTTTTAGATTCTTTTCCCAAGTCATTACAGAATATTGAGAAGAGTTCCCTGTGCTATAGAGTAGGTCCTTATTAGTTATCTATTTTATATATAGTAATGTGTATTTGTCAATCCCAATCAATTACAGGCTGTTTTTAAGGTCTTTGTCTTTCATCTTCAGCATTTTCACTAAGATGCAATGTAGGGTTCTGTTCTGCTTGGGACTCACATCTTCTGAGCATGAATATTCCTGTCTTTCATCAATTCTGGAGATTCTCAGCTAATATTTCTTTAAATACTGACTCTTCTTTTGATCTAAAATTGATTTTAGACACATAGTGAGCCTTCTCTTTCTCTCCTCCATGTCTTAAACTCTTTTACACTTTCCCTGTTTTTATCTTTTCTCTGCTACATCTTTGATTTCAATGATTTTCTGTGTTTTTTCTGAACTGCTGTTTGACTTTCCCATTGAGACTTTAATTTCAATGATCATATATTTCAAGTCTAGAAGTTCTATTTGTTGTCTTAAATCTTAAATCTCTTTTTCCCCTTGTGTCTTGTTATTCTGTTTCTATTTATTTCATGATAAGTGGGACTTTGCCTGTGGGAATCTTTTCTGGTCTGAGCTGAAGAGGTTTCTCTCTAAAACAGTTGTACGTTTGTTTCTGACAGATTTATCAGACATATTCCTAGCCCAAACCCCTTTCATGCTACTTCCTTAGCTGGAATCTTATACTCTACATGGTAGCATCGATTAGAATTGCAAACTCTAGGGAAAAAATGCCCCCAAGTGTAATGAACTCTTAGGGAAGCCCTTTTTGTTTCCTCTACCCGGAGCCAAGGCAAAGGAAGACAAGTTCTTTCCTTGCCTATCTGTGCTGAAGGGCAGATTTGTTTTCCTAAATTTCCCTTTAACTGAGGATGTAGTGACTCAAAGGTCCCTGCTTTTTATAAGAATTTCAATTCCATGTCCTGTGAACCCTCCATTTTCTCTATGAGCTCAAAGGCTTTATCTCATGGTCTTTCCTGGATGTTATACCTCTAACCTCCCAGGGTTTCTTGCTGTTTTCATTTCCAAACTTGTACTTGCCTTCTGGGGATTTCCTCTTATTGAAAACTCAGCTACGCACAGTTCGTTTTGTTGAGGGGAAGTTCTCAGGGTATCTTCCTTGCTGCAAAAAATGGAAATCTCCCACTTCCTAATATTAGGTCCAATTATATGACTTGTTGGTATTTGACCATTTTTGACCTATACAATTTTATGTTTCATAATATCATAATTCTTAAATATTTAAATTAAGTATTTTCTACCCCTCAGGGTTGATACAAGGATTAAATGAGATAATATATGTAAAGATCTTATCAGTTTGGACATGTAGTTAACAATAAATGGTAGTTTCACATTATAAACATATATGTCCATAAATGCATAAAATACTATGTGAAGGATACATATCACAAATATATGTACTCTTAGCAGGATTTGCTTCAAGGGAGGGGAATTTAATTGCTGGAAACACAGAAGGAAAGAGACAATTTTTCCTGTAAACTCCTTGGTAACTTCTGAATTTTGAACTATTTGCATATATTCCCTATTCAAAAATTATTGTAGAAATGAAAAATTATAAACCCATCAAACTGCCTGACATGCTATATATAAGGTAGAGCATGAGATTTGGGGATGGATTTTCACTTTTCCGCTATGTATTTGGTGATGTTTGAATCTTTCTAATAAATGTGTTTATATGCTATGTTTATAATTTAAATATTAAAGCTAAAAAAATCAGTTGGACATATGTCCATATGGGTATGACACATTATTTTAACCTATTTGTGAACCTATATGTCAGAACCAAGGTTACCATTAGCTTAAAGACAGTCAGTGGGCAACTCATTCTAATTTGGTGTGAAGAGCAACAGCAACAAAAGATTTTAAAGAAGGTAGCTTCAAAAGCTAAACTTTAGAGACAGCAGAGATATTTTATAGTCATAAATTACCTTCTGTGCTTTGAATATTTTAGAGAAGATGTTTGGCCTTAGAGTAGAAGAAATCATTGCCAAGTCATGGTAGAAAAAAATGAGACATTGTTTTGTTGTGTTGGCAATTTTTCTTAAAACAAAGCAACCACTGCTTTTTAAAACAGGCTCTCACCATGACTCCTCTGTATGGCGTGGTAATGAAGACATTTACTACAAAGATGCTAATGGATTTTTTAAATTGTACCTTCATTTGGGGATGTTTCCCTTCAAAATATGAGGTCATTAAAAGAAGTTATCACAGCATTTTAAGTGCCCAACAGCCTTTTAAGTACTCACCCAGTATGGCAGGAGGAGAGCCGTCTGTGTATCTGGACAAGTAGAATTTGCGTTAAATTATTTTTCCTTAGTTATGTGAGGTAGTGTGGTATTGTATTGACATTTCTCCCCTGCATTTGGTCTACATCAAGCTAGCTTAACCTCTGTACTACTGACATTTCAGGCCTGCTAACTCATCGTGGTGGGAGCTGTCCTGTGCCCTGTAAGATGCGTAGCAGTACCCCCAGGTTCTATCCCTAGATGTCAGTAGCACTCCCCCTCCTCAGTTTTTTATACAGACATTGCTAAATATTCTCTGGCGGACAAAATCGCTCCTGATTGAGAGAGATTTGAGCAATCTACCTCTTGCTAAATTCTTTGGTCTGAGCCTATATGGGTGAGTTAAGTGTCAAGATTGAGAAGAAACACCTTAAAAGTCTTTCTGGGGCTTAATGAGGAGGAAACTCATAGATTTAGCCTGGTTCTCTCACTAGATAAACCAAAGAGGCACAGTGGCAGGGCTTCCCTGGTGGCACAGTGGTTGAGAGTCCACCTGCTGATGCAGGGGACGTGGGTTCGTGCCCCGATCCGGGAGGATCCCACATGCCACGGAGCGGCTGGGCCCATGAGCCATGGCCGCTGAGCCTGCGTGTCCGGAGCCTGTGCTCCGCAACGGGAGAGGCCACGACAGTGAGAGGCCCACGTACCGCAAAAAAAATGAGGCGGCACAGTGGCAACATCCCAGTGCTACTCAAAAGAAATGCCAGTGTCCTTCCATTGAGACTTATGAAATGTCAGTGTGGAAGGTACTCCTTCTGCTAGTCATATAGACAAAGTCCATTTGTAAATAGTACATGGACGTTCTTTTGGGTACAAGCTTATATATAAAGGAGCACAGGAAAGACTAGCAGGAAGGTCTTAGGCCATATTCCCCTCCTTGGCTCATTAAGAAGAATCACATTATGTCTATCTTCTCAGTCAAATATACCCATCTGCACACAACACAGCATAGAAAGGTTTGCTTGCTCTTAGTTCAGCTAGTATATATTGGACAACTTAAAAATTCTAGGTTGAGGATTTCTATTTAAAACATTGCCATCCACTCATCTCATGTTCATTTCCAAATTACTTAAAACTTTGCACTTAATAATATTAACTTTGTAAAAGTCTAACTTGGTGTGGAAAGAAAGCATAAATTTGGGAAAATTTCCCTTTAAAAAGTGAATCAGAGAATCATATTAATCTAGGAGTTTTTCTCCCTTGTCCTACCTTCTTTAAAGAATAGTAAACACTTTCATGCAAAATGGAATTACTTGCAGGGATCCCTGCTCTGAGCATAGTAAATAAATTATAATTTGCAAAGTCCATTGTCAAGGATCAACATTAAGAAGTGAATAATCATAGTCAATTGCGTGCAAATTTTTATCACTTAAATATCACCAAATATGCTTGATAGGCATATTTAAATTTTAAAAATTAAAACAGTAAAATTATGGAGGGTTTTTTTAATTAAAAAAAATTTTAACATCCTTAATGGAGTATAATTGCTTTACATTGTTGTGTTAGTTTCTGCTGTATAACAAAGTGAATCAGCTATACATATACATATATTCCCATATCTCCTCCCTCTTGCGTCTGCCTCCCACCCTCCCTATCCCACCCCTCTAGGTGGGCACAAAGCACCCAGCTGATCTCCCTGTGCTATGCAGCTGCTCACACTAGCTATTTTACATTTGGTAGTGTATATATGTCCATGTCACTCTCTCACTTCGTCCCAGCTTACCCTTCCCCCTCCCCACATACTCAACTCCATTCTCTACATCTGCGCCATTATTCCTGTCCTGGCCCTAGATTCATCAGAACCTTTTTTTTTTTTTTCCCCCTTAGATTCCATATATATGTGTTAGCATATGGTATTTGTCTTGCTCTTTCTGACTTCACTCTGTATGACAGACTCTAGGTCCATCCACCTCACTACAAATAACTCAATTTCATTTCCTTTTATGGCTGAGTAATATTCCATTGTATATATGTGCCACATCTTCTTTATCCATTCATTCGATGATGGACACTTAGGTTGTTGCCATCTCCTGGCTATTGTAAATAGAGCTGCAGTGAACATTTTGGTACATGACTCTTTTTGAATTATGGTTTCCTCAGGGTATATGCCCAGTAGTGGGATTGCTGGATCATATGGTAGTTCTATTTTTAGATTTTTAAGGAACCTCCATACTGTTCTCCATAGTGGCTGTACCAATTCACATTCCCACCAGCAGTGCAAGAGTGTTCTCTTTTCTCCAAACCCTCACCAGCATTTATTGTTTCTAGATTTTTTGATGATGGCCATTCTGACCGGTGTGAGATGATATCTCATTTTAGTTTTGATTTGCATTTCTCTAATGATTAGTGATGTTGAGCATTCTTTCATGTGTTTGTTGGCACTCTGTATATCTTCTTTGGAGAAATGTCTATTTAGGTCTTCTGCCCATTTTTGGATTGGGTTGTTTGATTTTTTGATACTGAGCTGCATGAGCTGCTTGTAAGTTTTGGAGATTAATCCTTTGTCAGTTGCTTCATTTGCAAATATTTTCTCCCATTCTGCGGGTTGTCTTTTGGTCTTTTTTATGGTTTCCTTTGCTGTGCAAAAGCTTTGAAGTTTCATTAGGTCCCATTTGTTTATTTTTGTTTTTATTTCCATTTCTCTAGGAGGTGGGTCAAAAACGATCTTGCTGTGATTTATCATAGAGTGTTCTGCCTATGTTTTCCTCTAAGAGTTTGATAGTTTCTGGCCTTACATCTAGGTCTTTAATCTATTTTGAGCTTATTTCTGTGTATGGTGTTAGGGAGTGTTCTAATCTCATACTTTTATATGTACCTGTCCAGTTTTCCCAGCACCACTTACTGAAGAGGCTGTCCTTTCTCCACTGTACATTCCTGCCTCCTTTATCAAAGATAAGGTGACCATATGTGTGTGGGTTTATCTCCGGGCTTTCTATCCTGTTCCATTGATCTATATTTCTGTTTTTGTGCCAGTACCATGTCATCTTGATTACTGTAGCCTTGTAGTATAGTCTGAAGTCAGGGAGCCTGATTCCTCCAGCTCCATTTTTCGTTCTCAAGATTGCTTTGGCTATTCAGGGTCCTTTGTGTTTCCATACAAATTGTGAAATTTTTTGTTCTAGTTCTGTGAAGAATGCCAGTGGTAGTTTGATAGGGATTGCATTGAATCTGTAGATTGCTTTTGGTAGTATAGTCAATTTCACAATGTTGATTCTTCCAATCCAGGAGCATGGTATACTTCTCCATCTCTTTGTACCATCTTTAATTTCTTTCATCAGTGTCTTATAGTTTTCTGCATACAGGTCTTTTTTCTCCTTAGGTAGGTTTATTCCTAGGTATATTATTCTTTGTGTTGCAGTGGTAAATGGGAGTGTTTTCTTGATTTCACTTTCACATTTTTCATCATTAGTGTATAGGAATGCCAGAGATTTCTGTGCATTAATTTTGTATCCTGCTACTTTACCAAATTCATTGATTAGCTCCAGTAGTTTTCTGGTAGCATCTTTAGGATTCTCTATGTATAGTATCATGTCATCGGCAAACAGTTACAGGTTTACTTTTTCTATTCTGATTTGGATTCCTTTTATTTCCTTTTCTTCTCTGATTGCTGTGGCTAAAACTTCCAAAACTATGTTGAATAAGAGTGGTGAGAGTGGGCAACCTTGTCTTGTTCGTGATCTTAGTGGAAATGCTTTCAGTTTTTCACCATTGAGGATGATGTTGGCTGTGGATTTGTCATATGTGGCCTTTATTATGTTGAGGAAAGTTCCCTCTATGCCTACTTTCTGCAGGGTTTTTATCATAAATGGGTGTTGAATTTTGTCGAAAGTTTTCTCTGCATCTACAGAGATGACCATAAGGTTTTTCTCCTTCAATTTGTTAATATGGTGTATCACATTGATTGATTTGTGTATATTGATGAATCCTTGCATTCCTGGAATAAACCCCACTTGATCATGGTGTATGATCCTCTTAATGTGCTGTTGGATTCTGTTTGCTAGTATTTTTTGAGGATTTTTGCATCTATGTTCATCAGTGATATTGGCCTCTAGTTTTCTTTCTTTGTGACATCCTTGTCTGGTTTTGGTATCAGGGTGATGGTGGCCTCATAGAATAAGTTTGGGAGTGTTCCTCCCTCTGCTATATTTTGGAAGAGTTTGAGAAGGATAGGTGTTACCTCTTCTCCAAATGTTTGATAGAATTCACCCGTGAAGCCATCTGGTCCTGGGCTTTTGTTTGTTGGAAGATTTTTAATCACAGTTTCAATTTCAGTGCTTGTGATTGGTCTGTTCATATTTTCTATTTCTTCTTGAGTCAGTCTTGGCAGGTTGTGTGTTTCTAAGAATTTGTCCATTTCTTCCAGGTTGTCCATTTTATTGGCATAGAGTTGCTTGTAGTAATCTCTCATGATCTTTTGTATTTCTGCAGTGTCAGTTGTTACTTCCACTTTTTCATTTCTAATTCTATTGATTTGAGTCTTCTCCCTTTTTTGATTAGGAGTCTGGCTAATCGTTTATCAATTTTGTTTATCTTCTCAAAGAACCAGCTTTTACTTTAATTGATCTTTGCTATCGTTTCCTTCATTTGTTTTTCATTTATTTCTGATCTGATCTTTATGATTTCTTTCCTTCTGCTAACTTTGGGGATTTTTTGTTCTTCTTTCTCTAATTGCTTTAGGTGCAAGGTTAGGTTGTTTATTTGAGATGTTTCCTGTTTCTTAAGGTAGGATTGTATTGCTATAAACTTCCCTCTTAGAACTGCTTTTGCTGCATCCCATAGGTTTTGGGTTGTCGTGTATCCATTGTCATTTGTTTCTAGGTGTTTTTAGATTTCCTCTTTGATTTCTTAAGTGATCTCTTGGGTATTAAGTAGTGTATTGTTTAGCCTCCATGTGTTTGCAGTTTTTACAGATTTTTTTCCTGTAATTGATATCTAGTCTCATAGCGTTGTGGTCGGAAAAGATACTTGATACAATTTCAGTTTTTTTAAGTTTACCAAGGCTTGATTTGTGCCCAAGATATGATCTATCCTGACAGTGTTCCATGAGCACTTGAGAAAAATGTGTATTCTGTTGTTTTTGGATGGAATGTCCTATAAATATCAGTTAAGTCCATCTTGTTTAATGTATCATTTAAAGCTTGTGTTTCCTTTTTTATTTTCATTTTGGATGATCTTGCCCTTGGTGAAAGTGGGGTGTTAAAGTCCCCTACTATGAATGTGTTACTGTTGATTTCCCCTTTTATGGCTGTTAGTATTTGCCTTATGTATTGAGGTGCTCCTGTGTTGGGTAACTAAATATTAACAATTGTTATATCTTCTTCTCGGATCGATCCCTTGATCATTATGTAGTGTCTTTCTTTGTCTCTTCTAATAGTCTTTATTTAAAGTCTATTTTGTCTGATATGAGAATTGCTACTCCAGTTTTCTTTTGGTTTCCATTTGCATGGAATATCTTTTTCCATCCCCTCACTTTCAGTCTGTATGTGTCTCTAGGTCTGAAGTTGGTCTCTTGTAGACAGCATATATATGGGTCTTGTTTTTGTATCCATTCAGCCAGTCTGTGTCTTTTGGTGGGAGCATTTAATCCATTTATATTTAAGGTAATTATCGATATCTATGTTCCTGTTACCATTTTCTTAATTGTTTTGGGTTTGTTATTGTAGGTCTTTTCCTTCTCTTGTGTTTCTTGCCTAGAGAAGTTCCTTTAGCATTTGTTGTAAAGCTGGTTTGGTGGTGCTGAATTCTCTCAGCTTTTGCTTGTCTGTAAAGGTTTTAAATTCTCCATCAAATCTGAATGAGATCCTTGCTGGGTAGAGTAATCTTGGTTGTAGGTTTTTCTCCTTCTTCACTTTAAATATGTCCTGCCACTCCCTTCTGTCTTGCAGAGTTTCTGCTGAGAGATCAGCTGTTAAACTTATGGGGATTCCCTTGTGTGTTATTTGTTGTTTTTCCCTTTTGCTTTTAATATGTTTTCTTTGTATTTAATTTTTGACAGTTTGATTAATATGTGTCTTGGTGTGTTTCTCCTTGGATTTATCCTGTATGGGATTCTCTGTGCTTCCTGGACTTGATTAACTATTTCCTTTCCCATATTAGGGAATTTTTCAACTATAATCTCTTCAAATATTTTCTCAGTCCCTTTCTTTTTCTCTTCTTCTTCTGGAACCCCTATAATTCGAATGTTGGTGCGTTTAATGTTGTCCCAGAGGTCTCTGAGATTGTCCTCAGTTCTTTTCATTCTTTTTTCTTTATTCTGCTCTGCAGTAGTTATTTCCACTATTTTATCTTCCGGGTCACTTATCCGTTCTTCTGCCTCAGTTATTCTGCTATTGTTCCCTTCTAGAATATTTTTAATTTCATTTATTGTGTTGTTCATCATTGCTTATTTCATCTTTAGTTCTTCTAGGTCCTTGTTAAATGTTTCTTGCATTTTCTCTATTTCCACGATTTTGGATCATCTTTACCATCATTTTTCTGAATTATTTTCACATTGACTGCCTATTTCCTCTTCATTTGTCAGGTCTGGTGGGTTTTTACCTTGCTCCTTCATCTGCTGTGTGTTTTTCTGTCTTCTCATTTTGCTTAACTTACTGTGTTTGGGGTCTCCTTTTTTCAGGCTGTAGGTTTGTAGTTCCCGTTGTTTTTGGTGTCTGTCCCCAATGGGGACTAAATTTAGTTCAGTGGGTTGTGTAGGCTTCCTTGTGGAGGGGACTAGTGCCTGTGTTCTGGTGGATGAGGCTGGATCTTGTCTTTCTGGTGGGCAGGTCCACGTCTGGTGGTGTGTTTTGGGGTGTCTGTGGACTTATTATGTTTTTAGGCAGCCTCTCTGCTAATGGGTGGGGTTGTGTTCCTGTCTTGCTAGTTGTTTGGCATAGGGTGTCTAGCACTGTAGCTTGCAGGTCATTGAGTGAAGCTGGGTGTTGGTGTTGAGATGGAGATCCCTGGGAGATTTTCGTGGTTTGATATCATGTGGAGCTGGGAGGTCTCTTGTGGACCAGTGTCCTGAAGTTGGCTCTCCCACCTCAGAGGCACAGCACTGACTCCTGGCTGCAGCACCAAGAGCCTTTCATCCACACAGCTGAGAATAAAAGGGAGAGAAAGCAGAAAAAAAGAAAGAGAGAGAGGGAGGGAGGGAGGGAAGAAGGAAGGAAAGAAGCAAAGAAAGAGGATAAAAGAAAATAAAGTAAGATAAAATAAAATAAAGTTATTAAAATAAAAAATAATTATTAATAAAAAATTAAGAAAAAAACGGACAGGTAGAACCCTAGGACAAATGGTGAAAGCAAAGCTATACAGACAATATCTCACACAGAAGCATACACATACACACTCTTGACAAAAAGAGGAAAAGGGGAAAATGTAATAAATCTTGCTCTCAAAGTCCACCTCCTCAATTTGGGATGATTCGTTGTCTATTCAATTATTCCACAGATGCAGGGTACATCAAGTTGATTGTGGAGGTTTAATCCGCTGCTCCTGAGGCTGCTGGGAGAGATTTCCCTTTCTCTTCTTTGTTCACACAGCTCCCGGGGCTCAGCTTTGGATTTGGCCCTGCCTCTGCGTGCAGGTCCCGGAGGGCAATTGTTCTTCGCTCAAAACTGACGGGGTTAAAGGAGCCGCTGATTCGGGGGCTCTGGCTCACTCAGGCTGTGGGGAAGGAGGGGCACGGTGCGGGGCGAGCCTGTGGCGGCAGAGGCCGGCGTGACGTTGCACCAGCCTGAGGTGCGCTGTGCGTTCTCCCGGGGAAGTTGTCCATGAATCCCAGGACCCTGGCAGTGGCGGGCTGCATAGGCTCCCCGGGAGGAGGGGTGTGGATAGTGACCTGTGCTCGCACACAGGCTTCTTGGTGGCGGCAGCAGCAGCCTTAGCGTGTAATGCCCGTCTCTGGGGTCCATGCTGTTAGCCGCGGCTCGTAGCCGTCTCTGGAGCTCGTTTGAGCAGAGCTCTTAATCCCCTCTCCTTGCACACCAGGAAACAAAGAGGAAAGAAAAAGTCTCTTGCCTCTTCGGCAGGTCCAGACTTTTCCCCGGACTCCCTCCCGTCTAGCCGTGGTGCACTAACCCCCTGCAGGCTGTGCTCACGCCGCCAATCCTTTCCCTGTGCTCCGACCAAGCCCGAGCCTCAGCTCCCAGCCCCGCCCTTCCCGGTGGGTGAGTAGACAAGCCTCTCGGGCTGGTCGGCACCGATCCTCTGTGCAGGAATCTCTCTGCTTTGCCCTCCGCACCCCTGTTGCTGTGCTCTCCTCCGCGGCTCCGAAGCTTCCCCCTCCACCACCCGCAGTCTCCGCCCGCGAAGGGGCTTCCTAGTGTGTGGAAACCTTTCCTCCTTCACAGCTCCCTCCTACTGATGCAGGTCCTGTCCCTATTCTTTTGTCTCTGTTTATTCTTTTTTCTTTTGCCCTACCCAGGTACATTGGGAGTTTCTTGCCTTTTGGGAGGTCTGAGGTCTTCTGCCAGCGTTCAGTAGGTGCTCTGTAGGAGTTGTTCCACGTGTAGATGTATTTCTGGTGTATCTGTGGGGAGGAAGGTGATCTCCACGTCTTACTCTTCTGCCATCTTCCCCTGAACCTCAGTTGCCACGCTTTTGACTGCTTTCCTTATCTCCCCTCGATTTATTACAGTCATAGGCTGTTTAGCACATCTCACATGGGAGTTAGGTCCTTTAAGAAACTGACCCCCTGGTGATGTATTTCCAAAAGGAATACTGCTCACTTCCAACATGGAGGCTAGATCTGGAGGGTAAGCAATTAGAATGCAACAGCTCCTTGATATGGAGATTTCCAGGGACAGTGCCTCTCTTTCTGCTCCTTCTTCCTCTTAGCTCCTGATGAGGAATTAGCTTGCTAGTGGCAGTGACACTTCCCTCTGCTAGTTGTCCCATTCGATCAGGACAGCCCTGGAGGAGTTACAGGAGCAGCCACTGTCTCCTGTGAACCATGCTTGGAACTGAAGTTGGACAGTTTCGGCCACTTCCCTGACTCTTCATGAAACTGTCAGTTTCCTCATTTATTGTCATGTCTCAGTGTTAATTTCTCTTTCCTCACTGGTTTCTAGTTTACAGCTGTCTCTTCTCCATCGATCTAAAAATTTTAACTTCATTGCACCTAACTGGAAAATGTTTGTATATTTCATCATATATTAACTCCAATGAAGGAAAATTTTGATCCATTTCCTTGAGCAATTTCAGTCTTTAGTCTTCAGAGAGAATCACATTCATAGCAATTTTTCTATCCTCTTGTCACATCAATAAGTTATAAACATTGACTGATTATAGTATAGAGTTTTCAGCAACGTGGAAATTTTTATTTGCAAAGAAATTATGGGCGCAGTGAGTGACTAACAAGTTCAGAGGTCAAAATGAAATTTCGGAGATTAAGTAATTGTTAAGGAATGATTATATTCTTTAATTTTTATATTCCTTAATTCCTGTAATTTATAAAGTTTGAGTGCCAAGATTTTCCTATTAAGATTTGTTTTTAGCTTAAGTCAGGTTTCCTGAATACGTAATGAATTTTAGTTTACTGTTAGTTCCATCATCAAATATATCAGAAGAAAACTTCTCTTACCACTCCCAGAAAAGTCTGTTAAACGAAGACTGTAAAGCTCAGGCAGGTTTAATTCTAGTCATGTTGGTGCCTTTATCACAGAGGGTATTGGGAAGGGGAGTGAGGAGGTGGGGGTAAGCATTCAACCTATATCCTTTATAACATGTCAATCATCGAAGTGGAGGAAAAGGAAGTAAAAAAACTGTCCGGTTCTGGTGCTATCGAACAGTAAAGAACTATACTCAGGGAGCAGAAGACATTTCGGTTAGGAGAAAATTAAAATCTATTCTCATTTCTTTTTAGAGTGGAGGATGATAACTTGAAAACATATAAGAAATGACTTGAAAAAAAAATATTATACTCATAATAAGGTATCCAAATTTGGCCAGAGCAGTGTCAGTTTCTAACAGGTATACAGGAATCCTGGAGTCATAGCTACCCTGAATATAATTGTAGATAAACAGTAAATCTAAATAATCTGATAGTAAATCTGAACAGTAAATCTAAATTATCTCCCAGCTCTCAGCCTTGCCAGAAAACTCTTAAGGACTGTCTGCCAGCTCATTATGTGAAAAGATGTATGAGTTAGCCACAGACTCCAGGGCAAATTTCTCTGGGGAGAAAGAAGTCACTTGGAACCCAGACCTTTGGAAAAGATGCTCATTTTGTAGTGGGAAAACATGAACATCTTAGTGGACCGCTGAGCACCCCCTCCTCCCATCCCTCTCAGATAAAGGACGGGAGGGGGAGGAAAGGGAAGTCGCCTCAGCTCTTGGTTTCTTCTATCCTGAA